>NW_027509874.1:5000-12500 GCF_051311805.1 Agelaius phoeniceus
TAGACCTGATGTCCCAGGCCTTCAGGGTAGACCTGTTGTCCCGGGCCGCCGGGGTAGACCTGTTGTCCTAGGCTTCGGGGTAGACCTGTTGTCCCGGGCCGCCGGGGTAGACCTGTTGTCCCGGGCCGCCAGGGTAGACCTGATGTCCTAGGCTTCGGGGTAGACCTGATGGCCGAGGCCCCTAGGGTAGACCTGTTGTCCCGGGCCTCCGGGGTAGACCTGTTGTCCCAGGCCCCTTGGGGTAGACCTGATGTCCTAGGCTTCGGGGTAGACCTGATGGCCGAGGCCCCTTGGGTAGACCTGTTGTCCCAGGCCCCTTGGGGTAGACCTGTTGTCCCGGGCCGCCGGGGTAGACCTGTTGTCCCGGGCCTCCGGGGTAGACCTGTTGTCCCGGGCCGCCGGGGTAGACCTGTTGTCCCGGGCCTTCAGGGTAGACCTGTTGTCCCGGGCCTCCGGGGTAGACCTGTTGTCCCGGGCCGCCGGGGTAGACCTGTTGTCCCAGGCCTTCAGGGTAGACCTGTTGTCCCGGGCCTCCGGGGTAGACCTGTTGTCCCGGGCCGCCGGGGTAGACCTGTTGTCCCGGGCCTTCAGGGTAGACCTGTTGTCCCGGGCCGCCGGGGTAGACCTGTTGTCCCGGGCCGCAGCCGGGGTAGACCTGTTGTCCCGGGCCGCAGCCGGGGTAGACCTGTTGTCCCGGGCCGCCGGGGTAGACCTGATGGCCGAGGCCCCTAAGGTAGACCTGTTGTCCCGGGCCTCCGGGGTAGACCTGTTGTCCTAGGCTTCGGGGTAGACCTGATGGCCGAGGCCCCTTGGGTAGACCTGTTGTCCCAGGCCCCTTGGGGTAGACCTGTTGTCCCGGGCCGCCGGGGTAGACCTGATGTCCTGCGCTTCCGGGGTAGACCTGATAGCCCAGGCCCCTTGGGGTAGACCTTTTGTCCCAGGCCCTGGGGGTAGACCTGTTGTCCCCGGGCGGGCCCTCGCCTACGGCAGCCCGGCCCCTTGGCTAGACCTGTTGTCCCAGGCCCCTAGGGTAGACCTGTTGTCCCAGGCTCTTGGCTAGACCTGTTGTCCCGGGCCGGCCTTGGCCTACGGCAGCCTAGCAAGCGGCAAAAGGATGCAGACAGCGCCGGGGAGGCTGATGGGGGAGGGCGGGGCGCCCCCAACCGCCCATGGCCGGCTGCGCTTGCCACAGAGCGGGCAGGGCCAGGGGCCGGGGCAGGGCCAGGGAGAGAGGGCACGCCAGAGCGTGAATGCCTATGGGCGGGCCGGCGGGCGGCTGCGCGCGCGCGGGTGGCAGGGGGCCGGGTGGAGGTGGCTGGGGAGGGGTTGGCGAGGGGGCGGGGATGGTTGGCCGCGCCTTCCTTTCACGCGCAGCGGTGTGGTAGCCTGCAGGCGTGGCCGTGCGTTAGGGTTAGGGTTAGGGTTAGTTGGGGGGGGGGGGGGGTTAGGGTTAGGGTTAGGGTTAGGGTTAGTGGGGGGGGGGGTTAGGGTTAGGGTTAGGGTTAGGGTTAGGGTTAGGGTTAGTGGGGGGGGGGTTAGGGGGTTAGGGTTAGGGTTAGGGTTAGTGGGGGGGGGTTAGGGTTAGGGTTAGGGTTAGGGTTAGGGTTAGGGTTAGTGGGGGGCGGGGGGAGTTAGGGTTAGTGTTAGGGTTAGGGTTAGTCGGGGGCGGGGGGAGTTAGGGTTAGGGTTAGGGTTAGTTGGGGGGGGGGGTGCGTGTCACTGTTTCTGTCTCTGTGCGGACCAGGGCCGGTGGCTTCGTGCCGGCCCCGGGCGCCTCGGCACCGAGTCCCCACGGCCCCCTAGAGTCACGTCGAGGGCCCAAGACCTCTGCGGACCGTGAAACAACCCGCCCGAAAGCTACACACAGCGCCTGTGTGCTGGCGGTGGTGCCGGCGGCCGCCGTCGCCTCTACCGGCGGGCGGGGCGGGGCGGGGCGGGGAGGGGAGGGGCGCGGCGGGGCGAGCCGCATCGGGGCCAGGGGGGCCGGCCTGGGTAGGTTCCACCCCAGGAGGGCGTGGCGGGGCAGGGCGGGGGGTGGGTGGTGGGGGCGCTGTTTGGCCAGGTCAGCGTGTCAGCAGGCAGAGCACCGGCCTCGGCTTGCCCGTCGGCTCGGCTGGGGGCGCTTCCGATACGAAAGAAAAAGAAATCAAATGGGTCAATTTTTGGGTTGGTTTGCTTTCCCGGATAAGTTTCTCGTTCCAAGCAAATAGAAGAGCCATTCTTTCAGGAAAGGAGAAAAGAAAAAGGGGCGGGGCGGGGGGGGGGCCCGGGGGGGTGGGGGACAACCCAAGAAAACCCAAATCCAAACCACAAGCCCCCCAACCCCCCCAAAAAAACCAACCTCAAAAATCAGTATCAGAGAAAGCCAAAGCAACTGGAAAAAACCCCCAAAAAACCCCCAAAACAGCCCCCCCCCCCCCCCCCAGAAAAACAAAACAAAACAAAATACCAAAGCAAACCCAAACCAAATCCCCCCAAAGAACAACAACAAAAAAATGGAAAACGTGTCATGGTCTTGAATGGGGGGGGTGGGGTTGGGGTTCATTGTGTGGGACGGGGGATCGATCGAGCCATCTGGCTCCGGGGTGTTATGAGGCTGTGAGCTTCGCCCGGCTCCGGGGTCGCTGGGCACGGCGAGGTGCCCGGGCGGCGGGCGACAACAGGGGGACAGCAGGTCTACCATGGATCCGAGCCGGACCCGGCTAATCAGGTCTACCCCGGCGGCGGCTGGGGACATCAGGTCTACCCCGGCTCCGGCCGGGGACAACAGGTCTACCCCGGCTCCGCCCGGGGACATCAGGTCTACCCCGGCTCCGCCCGGGGACATCAGGTCTACCCCGGCTGCGGCCGGGGACAACAGGTCTACCCCGGCTCCGGTCGGGGACATCAGGTCTACCCCGGCTCCGCCCGGGGACATCAGGTCTACCCCGGCTCCGGTCGGGGACATCAGGTCTACCCCGGCTGCGGCCGGGGACATCAGGTCTACCCCGGCTCCGGTCGGGGACATCAGGTCTACCCCGGCTCCGCCCGGGGACATCAGGTCTACCCCGGCTGCGGCCGGGGACAACAGGTCTACCCCGGCTCCGCCCGGGGACATCAGGTCTACCCCGGCTCCGCCCGGGGACATCAGGTCTACCCCGGCTGCGGACGGGGACAACAGGTCTACCCCGGCTCCGGTCGGGGACATCAGGTCTACCCCGGCTCCGCCCGGGGACATCAGGTCTACCCCGGCTGCGGCCGGGGACATCAGGTCTACCCCGGCTGCGGCCGGGGACATCAGGTCTACCCCGGCTCCGCCCGGGGACAACAGGTCTACCTCCGCTGCGGCAGGGGACATCAGGTCTACCCCGGCTGCGGCCGGGGACATCAGGTCTACCCCGGCTCCGGTCGGGGACATCAGGTCTACCCCGGCTCCGCCCGGGGACATCAGGTCTACCCCGGCTGCGGCCGGGGACAACAGGTCTACCCCGGCTCCGCCCGGGGACATCAGGTCTACCCCGGCTCCGCCCGGGGACATCAGGTCTACCCCGGCTGCGGCCGGGGACAACAGGTCTACCCCGGCTCCGGCCGGGGACATCAGGTCTACCTCCGCTGTGGCCGGGGACATCAGGTCTACCCCGGCTCCGGTCGGGGACAACAGGTCTACCCCGGCTCCGGCCGGGGACATCAGGTCTACCCCGGCTGCGGCCGGGGACATCAGGTCTACCCCGGCTGCGGCCGGGGACAACAGGTCTACCCCGGCTCCGCCCGGGGACATCAGGTCTACCCCGGCTCCGCCCGGGGACATCAGGTCTACCCCGGCTGCGGCCGGGGACAACAGGTCTACCCCGGCTCCGGTCGGGGACAACAGGTCTACCCCGGCTCCGCCCGGGGACATCAGGTCTACCCCGGCTGCGGCCGGGGACATCAGGTCTACCCCGGCTCCGGCCGGGGACAACAGGTCTACCTCCGCTGCGGCCGGGGACATCAGGTCTACCCCGGCTGCGGCCGGGGACATCAGGTCTACCCCGGCTCCGGTCGGGGACATCAGGTCTACCCCGGCTCCGCCCGGGGACATCAGGTCTACCCCGGCTGCGGCCGGGGACAACAGGTCTACCCCGGCTCCGGCCGGGGACATCAGGTCTACCTCCGCTGTGGCCGGGGACATCAGGTCTACCCCGGCTCCGGTCGGGGACAACAGGTCTACCCCGGCTCCGGCCGGGGACATCAGGTCTACCCCGGCTGCGGCCGGGGACATCAGGTCTACCCCGGCTGCGGCCGGGGACATCAGGTCTACCCCGGCTCCGGTCGGGGACATCAGGTCTACCCCGGCTCCGGCCGGGGACAACAGGTCTACCCCGGCTCCGGCCGGGGACAACAGGTCTACCCCGGCTCCGGCCGGGGACATCAGGTCTACCCCGGCTCCGCCCGGGGACATCAGGTCTACCCCGGCTCCGCCCGGGGACATCAGGTCTACCCCCGCTGCGGCCGGGGACATCAGGTCTACCCCGGCTCCGGTCGGGGACATCAGGTCTACCCCGGCTCCGCCCGGGGACATCAGGTCTACCCCGGCTGCGGCCGGGGACAACAGGTCTACCCCGGCTCCGGTCGGGGACATCAGGTCTACCCCGGCTCCGGCCGGGGACAACAGGTCTACCTCCGCTGTGGCCGGGGACATCAGGTCTACCCCGGCTCCGCCCGGGGACAACAGGTCTACCCCGGCTGCGGCCGGGGACATCAGGTCTACCCCGGCTGCGGCCGGGGACATCAGGTCTACCCCGGCTCCGGCCGGGGACAACAGGTCTACCCCGGCTGCGGCCGGGGACATCACGTCTACCCCGGCTCCGGTCGGGGACATCAGGTCTACCCCGGCTCCGGTCGGGGACAACAGGTCTACCCCGGCTCCGCCCGGGGACAGCAGGTCTACCCCGGCTCCGCCCGGGGACAACAGGTCTACCCCGGCTCCGGTCGGGGACATCAGGTCTACCTCGCTCCGGGGTCCGCCGGGGGCCGGCCTTGCCCCCTGGTGGCGGGCGCCGGCCGGGGACATCAGGTCTACCTCGCTCCGGCGGGACTTAGTGCAATTTCGGCGCCGGCCGGGTAGACCTGTTGTCCCGGCCGTCTGCGGAAGTTCACCAAGGGGTCGCTGTTGTCGGCCGCCTCCGGCTGCGTCATGGTAGGAGGCGGCCTGCGTTGGCGCCCCTCCCCGGTCGAGCTGCATTGGTCCTCTTGGAGGCCTGGCCGGCTTTGGACTCGTCTGTCCGTCTTATGGGAGCGAGGTGACGGGCCGCATCCCCGCAGGTTGACCCCGTACCTGCGTCCGAGGCGGAGCGGAGCGGCCGCGCGTGCGGTCGCCAGGGCCAAGCGAGTGCCGCCTAGCCGGGACGAAGCGCGCGTGCCTTTGTGTCCCGGCTCCCGTCCTTCCCAGGGAAAAGTGGGTCCAGTTGGCGAGGCGAGAGAGAAGGGGCCGCGCGAAAGAGCCGGATCCGCGGAGGCGAGAGAGAAGGGCCGCGCAAGAGCGGATCCGGAGAAGGCCGAGAGAGAGAGCAAGAAGGGGGCGAAAGACGATCCGAGAAAGCTGCTCGCCGGCCCCGAGGCGGGGAGAGAGAGCCGAGAGAGCGAGAGCGAGCCCAGAGAGAGAGTTGCCGAGAGAGAAGAGAGAGAGAGTGAGAGTTGAGCGAGAGAGAGAGAAAGAGAAGCCGCGAGCAGCGTGTCCCGCTCCGGCCCGGCTTCTGCCGGTCGATTGGCCACGGGGGGGGGCGGCCCCCCCCGGGCACCGGTGGCGGGCGAGGCGGCGGCGCCTCGTCCCTTTTCTGCCCGGCCTTAAGCCGGGGGCCCGCTCGGCGGGCGCGGTTTTGGGCCCGTCGGTCCGCCTCGGCGGTGGCGGCGGTGCTCGGCCCGCGTTGGAGAAGCCGTCCCCCTCCCTCGGCCTTAAGCCGGGGACCCGCCTTGTGGCGGGCAGAATTTTTGGGCCTAGTTCTTTTTTTTTTTTTTTTTTTTTGAACTTGCCGGGCCCGGCACCCGACGGAGAGCCCCCCCGGACTGGTCCTGGGCGAGGCGGCGGCGCCTCGCCTACCTCGGTCGTGGCCGGATCGACTGAGCCGCTTGTGCCGGGCGGGGCCGGCTTTGCCGCTTTGCCGGGTCGGTTGCTTTCGGTTGAGGCGGGCGGAGTGTGGGGGGCACCCGCCAGGCCTCCTCCGCGGGCCTTGTGTCTTTTTCTCTGGCGGCCCTAAGCCGCGGCACTGAGGAGCGTTGCGACGACAGCGCGAGGCGGGATGCCGGTGAGTCCGTGGTGGGGAGGCAGTTGAGGCCCGTCACTCGGCCCCCCCGCTGCGGGCCCCTGGCCCCGTGGCCCCCGTGGCTAGCACGGGGCGTTGCGAACGCGCCTCCGTGTGCCTTTTTCTTTTGTCGTGCCGTCCCCCGGCCTTTTTTGTTCCGGCAGGGCAAGCCGACCGCCGCGAGGCCGGGCGAAAGCCGCCGGTGGCCCGTGGCCGCGCCAGGTCGGTGGCACTTTTTCTCGCACGCTCGGCCGGGTTCTCCCCGGGCCGCTCCAGTCCCGCCGTTGCCGGCTGCGGGCGGGCGGGTGGCGGCACCCCCCGCGCTCCTCTGCTGCTGAGGCGAGCGAGCGAGCCGACGGGCAGGTGGGCTGGGCGGCCGTCGCCGTTGTTGTCCCAGGAAGCGTGGCCGTGGGGCCCTTGTCGCCGTCGGCGCGGAGCCGCGGCTGATCGATGTGGCTTTTCGGGTGGCGTCGGAGAGGGCCCCCGGCGGGCCGGCTCTCCTTCCGAGGCTTCTCTGTGGCGGGGAAGCCACGGCGGGGAGGGTCCGGTGCTCGGGCAGGGCGGTCTCCTTTCCAATTCGCTTCCCGTCGCAGGCGAGGTGTCGCCCCTCCCGCTGGCCTGGGGAAGGGCGTCTTGACCGTCCCGAGCTGTGTGACGGCCGCGTGGCCCCGCGAGCCTTCAGGTGTCCTTGAAAAAACCACGCGAGGTGCCGGTGCCGGCCCCGGTCCGGGGAGCGCCCGTGTGGGTGCCGGCCGCGAGCAGCGCCGGGCGGCGGTGCGGCTGGAGCTGAGCCGCGAGAAGGGAAAAGAGAAGAGAGAAGGGCGAAAGTGTGCCCGAAGGCGATGGGGCGCGGACGCGGGTGGCCCAGAGCCCGGTCCGCAGGCTCCTTTGCCGTTCCGCCGCCTGCTGCAGAGCGAGCCGCGCCCCGGCTGAAAAGGGGCCTCGGTGTCCGGGCCGCGCCCGCCTCGTCGGGTCGCTGCCTCCTCTAGCACGTCCGGTGCTTTCCGCGCGGCCCGGTGGGGGGACGCGCCGGGCTTGGGGCGTTCGCTCCCTGCGAGCGGGGCCCCGCTCGGCCCAACCTCGCCGGCGGCCGGTCGCTCGCCCGCGACCGGTCGGCGGGCGGGTTTTTCTCGGCTTTAGTTGGGGGGGCGGGTCAGCCCCGGCCGAGCCCCGTTCCGCGCGCCGCGCGCGCGTCGTGTCGAGCGCGAGGCCGAGTGTCGAAGCACCGGGGCGCGGGCCCCGG
>NW_027509874.1:25000-32500 GCF_051311805.1 Agelaius phoeniceus
ACCTGATGTCCCGGGCCACCGGGGTAGACCTGATGTCCGGGGCCTCCGGGGTAGACCTGATGTCCGGGGCCTCCGGGGTAGACCTGTTGTCCCGGGCCCCTTGGGTAGACCTGATGTCCCAGGCCACCGGGGTAGACCTGATGTCCGGGGCCTCCGGGGTAGACCTGATGTCCGGGGCCTCCGGGGTAGACCAGTTGTCCCGGGCCCCTGGGGTAGACCTGTTGTCCCAGGCTCCTTGGGGTAGACCTGATGTCCCGGGCCACCGGGGTAGACCTGATGTCCGGGGCCTCCGGGGTAGACCTGATGTCCGGGGCCTCCGGGGTAGACCAGTTGTCCCGGGCCCCTGGGGTAGACCTGTTGTCCCAGGCTCCTTGGGGTAGACCTGATGTCCGGGGCCTCCGGGGTAGACCTGATGTCCGGGGCCTCCGGGGTAGACCAGTTGTCCCGGGCCCCTGGGGTAGACCTGTTGTCCCAGGCTCCTTGGGGTAGACCTGATGTCCCGGGCCACCGGGGTAGACCTGATGTCCGGGGCCTCCGGGGTAGACCTGATGTCCGGGGCCTCCGGGGTAGACCTGTTGTCCCGGGCCCCTTGGGTAGACCTGTTGTCCCAGGCTTCGGGGTAGACCTGATGTCCCAGGCCTTCAGGGTAGACCTGTTGTCCCGGGCCGCCGGGGTAGACCTGTTGTCCTAGGCTTCGGGGTAGACCTGTTGTCCCGGGCCGCCGGGGTAGACCTGTTGTCCCGGGCCGCCAGGGTAGACCTGATGTCCTAGGCTTCGGGGTAGACCTGATGGCCGAGGCCCCTAGGGTAGACCTGTTGTCCCGGGCCTCCGGGGTAGACCTGTTGTCCCAGGCCCCTTGGGGTAGACCTGATGTCCTAGGCTTCGGGGTAGACCTGATGGCCGAGGCCCCTTGGGTAGACCTGTTGTCCCAGGCCCCTTGGGGTAGACCTGTTGTCCCGGGCCGCCGGGGTAGACCTGTTGTCCCGGGCCTCCGGGGTAGACCTGTTGTCCCGGGCCGCCGGGGTAGACCTGTTGTCCCGGGCCTTCAGGGTAGACCTGTTGTCCCGGGCCTCCGGGGTAGACCTGTTGTCCCGGGCCGCCGGGGTAGACCTGTTGTCCCAGGCCTTCAGGGTAGACCTGTTGTCCCGGGCCTCCGGGGTAGACCTGTTGTCCCGGGCCGCCGGGGTAGACCTGTTGTCCCGGGCCTTCAGGGTAGACCTGTTGTCCCGGGCCGCCGGGGTAGACCTGTTGTCCCGGGCCGCAGCCGGGGTAGACCTGTTGTCCCGGGCCGCAGCCGGGGTAGACCTGTTGTCCCGGGCCGCCGGGGTAGACCTGATGGCCGAGGCCCCTAAGGTAGACCTGTTGTCCCGGGCCTCCGGGGTAGACCTGTTGTCCTAGGCTTCGGGGTAGACCTGATGGCCGAGGCCCCTTGGGTAGACCTGTTGTCCCAGGCCCCTTGGGGTAGACCTGTTGTCCCGGGCCGCCGGGGTAGACCTGATGTCCTGCGCTTCCGGGGTAGACCTGATAGCCCAGGCCCCTTGGGGTAGACCTTTTGTCCCAGGCCCTGGGGGTAGACCTGTTGTCCCCGGGCGGGCCCTCGCCTACGGCAGCCCGGCCCCTTGGCTAGACCTGTTGTCCCAGGCCCCTAGGGTAGACCTGTTGTCCCAGGCTCTTGGCTAGACCTGTTGTCCCGGGCCGGCCTTGGCCTACGGCAGCCTAGCAAGCGGCAAAAGGATGCAGACAGCGCCGGGGAGGCTGATGGGGGAGGGCGGGGCGCCCCCAACCGCCCATGGCCGGCTGCGCTTGCCACAGAGCGGGCAGGGCCAGGGGCCGGGGCAGGGCCAGGGAGAGAGGGCACGCCAGAGCGTGAATGCCTATGGGCGGGCCGGCGGGCGGCTGCGCGCGCGCGGGTGGCAGGGGGCCGGGTGGAGGTGGCTGGGGAGGGGTTGGCGAGGGGGCGGGGATGGTTGGCCGCGCCTTCCTTTCACGCGCAGCGGTGTGGTAGCCTGCAGGCGTGGCCGTGCGTTAGGGTTAGGGTTAGGGTTAGTTGGGGGGGGGGGGGGGGTTAGGGTTAGGGTTAGGGTTAGGGTTAGTGGGGGGGGGGGTTAGGGTTAGGGTTAGGGTTAGGGTTAGGGTTAGGGTTAGTGGGGGGGGGGTTAGGGGGTTAGGGTTAGGGTTAGGGTTAGTGGGGGGGGGTTAGGGTTAGGGTTAGGGTTAGGGTTAGGGTTAGGGTTAGTGGGGGGCGGGGGGAGTTAGGGTTAGTGTTAGGGTTAGGGTTAGTCGGGGGCGGGGGGAGTTAGGGTTAGGGTTAGGGTTAGTTGGGGGGGGGGGTGCGTGTCACTGTTTCTGTCTCTGTGCGGACCAGGGCCGGTGGCTTCGTGCCGGCCCCGGGCGCCTCGGCACCGAGTCCCCACGGCCCCCTAGAGTCACGTCGAGGGCCCAAGACCTCTGCGGACCGTGAAACAACCCGCCCGAAAGCTACACACAGCGCCTGTGTGCTGGCGGTGGTGCCGGCGGCCGCCGTCGCCTCTACCGGCGGGCGGGGCGGGGCGGGGCGGGGAGGGGAGGGGCGCGGCGGGGCGAGCCGCATCGGGGCCAGGGGGGCCGGCCTGGGTAGGTTCCACCCCAGGAGGGCGTGGCGGGGCAGGGCGGGGGGTGGGTGGTGGGGGCGCTGTTTGGCCAGGTCAGCGTGTCAGCAGGCAGAGCACCGGCCTCGGCTTGCCCGTCGGCTCGGCTGGGGGCGCTTCCGATACGAAAGAAAAAGAAATCAAATGGGTCAATTTTTGGGTTGGTTTGCTTTCCCGGATAAGTTTCTCGTTCCAAGCAAATAGAAGAGCCATTCTTTCAGGAAAGGAGAAAAGAAAAAGGGGCGGGGCGGGGGGGGGCCCGGGGGGGTGGGGGACAACCCAAGAAAACCCAAATCCAAACCACAAGCCCCCCAACCCCCCCAAAAAAACCAACCTCAAAAATCAGTATCAGAGAAAGCCAAAGCAACTGGAAAAAACCCCCAAAAAACCCCCAAAACAGCCCCCCCCCCCCCCCCCCCCAGAAAAACAAAACAAAACAAAATACCAAAGCAAACCCAAACCAAATCCCCCCAAAGAACAACAACAAAAAAATGGAAAACGTGTCATGGTCTTGAATGGGGGGGGTGGGGTTGGGGTTCATTGTGTGGGACGGGGGATCGATCGAGCCATCTGGCTCCGGGGTGTTATGAGGCTGTGAGCTTCGCCCGGCTCCGGGGTCGCTGGGCACGGCGAGGTGCCCGGGCGGCGGGCGACAACAGGGGGACAGCAGGTCTACCATGGATCCGAGCCGGACCCGGCTAATCAGGTCTACCCCGGCGGCGGCTGGGGACATCAGGTCTACCCCGGCTCCGGCCGGGGACAACAGGTCTACCCCGGCTCCGCCCGGGGACATCAGGTCTACCCCGGCTCCGCCCGGGGACATCAGGTCTACCCCGGCTGCGGCCGGGGACAACAGGTCTACCCCGGCTCCGGTCGGGGACATCAGGTCTACCCCGGCTCCGCCCGGGGACATCAGGTCTACCCCGGCTCCGGTCGGGGACATCAGGTCTACCCCGGCTGCGGCCGGGGACATCAGGTCTACCCCGGCTCCGGTCGGGGACATCAGGTCTACCCCGGCTCCGCCCGGGGACATCAGGTCTACCCCGGCTGCGGCCGGGGACAACAGGTCTACCCCGGCTCCGCCCGGGGACATCAGGTCTACCCCGGCTCCGCCCGGGGACATCAGGTCTACCCCGGCTGCGGACGGGGACAACAGGTCTACCCCGGCTCCGGTCGGGGACATCAGGTCTACCCCGGCTCCGCCCGGGGACATCAGGTCTACCCCGGCTGCGGCCGGGGACATCAGGTCTACCCCGGCTGCGGCCGGGGACATCAGGTCTACCCCGGCTCCGCCCGGGGACAACAGGTCTACCTCCGCTGCGGCAGGGGACATCAGGTCTACCCCGGCTGCGGCCGGGGACATCAGGTCTACCCCGGCTCCGGTCGGGGACATCAGGTCTACCCCGGCTCCGCCCGGGGACATCAGGTCTACCCCGGCTGCGGCCGGGGACAACAGGTCTACCCCGGCTCCGCCCGGGGACATCAGGTCTACCCCGGCTCCGCCCGGGGACATCAGGTCTACCCCGGCTGCGGCCGGGGACAACAGGTCTACCCCGGCTCCGGCCGGGGACATCAGGTCTACCTCCGCTGTGGCCGGGGACATCAGGTCTACCCCGGCTCCGGTCGGGGACAACAGGTCTACCCCGGCTCCGGCCGGGGACATCAGGTCTACCCCGGCTGCGGCCGGGGACATCAGGTCTACCCCGGCTGCGGCCGGGGACAACAGGTCTACCCCGGCTCCGCCCGGGGACATCAGGTCTACCCCGGCTCCGCCCGGGGACATCAGGTCTACCCCGGCTGCGGCCGGGGACAACAGGTCTACCCCGGCTCCGGTCGGGGACAACAGGTCTACCCCGGCTCCGCCCGGGGACATCAGGTCTACCCCGGCTGCGGCCGGGGACATCAGGTCTACCCCGGCTCCGGCCGGGGACAACAGGTCTACCTCCGCTGCGGCCGGGGACATCAGGTCTACCCCGGCTGCGGCCGGGGACATCAGGTCTACCCCGGCTCCGGTCGGGGACATCAGGTCTACCCCGGCTCCGCCCGGGGACATCAGGTCTACCCCGGCTGCGGCCGGGGACAACAGGTCTACCCCGGCTCCGGCCGGGGACATCAGGTCTACCTCCGCTGTGGCCGGGGACATCAGGTCTACCCCGGCTCCGGTCGGGGACAACAGGTCTACCCCGGCTCCGGCCGGGGACATCAGGTCTACCTCGCTCCGGCGGGACTTAGTGCAATTTCGGCGCCGGCCGGGTAGACCTGTTGTCCCGGCCGTCTGCGGAAGTTCACCAAGGGGTCGCTGTTGTCGGCCGCCTCCGGCTGCGTCATGGTAGGAGGCGGCCTGCGTTGGCGCCCCTCCCCGGTCGAGCTGCATTGGTCCTCTTGGAGGCCTGGCCGGCTTTGGACTCGTCTGTCCGTCTTATGGGAGCGAGGTGACGGGCCGCATCCCCGCAGGTTGACCCCGTACCTGCGTCCGAGGCGGAGCGGAGCGGCCGCGCGTGCGGTCGCCAGGGCCAAGCGAGTGCCGCCTAGCCGGGACGAAGCGCGCGTGCCTTTGTGTCCCGGCTCCCGTCCTTCCCAGGGAAAAGTGGGTCCAGTTGGCGAGGCGAGAGAGAAGGGGCCGCGCGAAAGAGCCGGATCCGCGGAGGCGAGAGAGAAGGGCCGCGCAAGAGCGGATCCGGAGAAGGCCGAGAGAGAGAGCAAGAAGGGGGCGAAAGACGATCCGAGAAAGCTGCTCGCCGGCCCCGAGGCGGGGAGAGAGAGCCGAGAGAGCGAGAGCGAGCCCAGAGAGAGAGTTGCCGAGAGAGAAGAGAGAGAGAGTGAGAGTTGAGCGAGAGAGAGAGAAAGAGAAGCCGCGAGCAGCGTGTCCCGCTCCGGCCCGGCTTCTGCCGGTCGATTGGCCACGGGGGGGGGCGGCCCCCCCCGGGCACCGGTGGCGGGCGAGGCGGCGGCGCCTCGTCCCTTTTCTGCCCGGCCTTAAGCCGGGGGCCCGCTCGGCGGGCGCGGTTTTGGGCCCGTCGGTCCGCCTCGGCGGTGGCGGCGGTGCTCGGCCCGCGTTGGAGAAGCCGTCCCCCTCCCTCGGCCTTAAGCCGGGGACCCGCCTTGTGGCGGGCAGAATTTTTGGGCCTAGTTCTTTTTTTTTTTTTTTTTTTTTGAACTTGCCGGGCCCGGCACCCGACGGAGAGCCCCCCCGGACTGGTCCTGGGCGAGGCGGCGGCGCCTCGCCTACCTCGGTCGTGGCCGGATCGACTGAGCCGCTTGTGCCGGGCGGGGCCGGCTTTGCCGCTTTGCCGGGTCGGTTGCTTTCGGTTGAGGCGGGCGGAGTGTGGGGGGCACCCGCCAGGCCTCCTCCGCGGGCCTTGTGTCTTTTTCTCTGGCGGCCCTAAGCCGCGGCACTGAGGAGCGTTGCGACGACAGCGCGAGGCGGGATGCCGGTGAGTCCGTGGTGGGGAGGCAGTTGAGGCCCGTCACTCGGCCCCCCCGCTGCGGGCCCCTGGCCCCGTGGCCCCCGTGGCTAGCACGGGGCGTTGCGAACGCGCCTCCGTGTGCCTTTTTCTTTTGTCGTGCCGTCCCCCGGCCTTTTTTGTTCCGGCAGGGCAAGCCGACCGCCGCGAGGCCGGGCGAAAGCCGCCGGTGGCCCGTGGCCGCGCCAGGTCGGTGGCACTTTTTCTCGCACGCTCGGCCGGGTTCTCCCCGGGCCGCTCCAGTCCCGCCGTTGCCGGCTGCGGGCGGGCGGGTGGCGGCACCCCCCGCGCTCCTCTGCTGCTGAGGCGAGCGAGCGAGCCGACGGGCAGGTGGGCTGGGCGGCCGTCGCCGTTGTTGTCCCAGGAAGCGTGGCCGTGGGGCCCTTGTCGCCGTCGGCGCGGAGCCGCGGCTGATCGATGTGGCTTTTCGGGTGGCGTCGGAGAGGGCCCCCGGCGGGCCGGCTCTCCTTCCGAGGCTTCTCTGTGGCGGGGAAGCCACGGCGGGGAGGGTCCGGTGCTCGGGCAGGGCGGTCTCCTTTCCAATTCGCTTCCCGTCGCAGGCGAGGTGTCGCCCCTCCCGCTGGCCTGGGGAAGGGCGTCTTGACCGTCCCGAGCTGTGTGACGGCCGCGTGGCCCCGCGAGCCTTCAGGTGTCCTTGAAAAAACCACGCGAGGTGCCGGTGCCGGCCCCGGTCCGGGGAGCGCCCGTGTGGGTGCCGGCCGCGAGCAGCGCCGGGCGGCGGTGCGGCTGGAGCTGAGCCGCGAGAAGGGAAAAGAGAAGAGAGAAGGGCGAAAGTGTGCCCGAAGGCGATGGGGCGCGGACGCGGGTGGCCCAGAGCCCGGTCCGCAGGCTCCTTTGCCGTTCCGCCGCCTGCTGCAGAGCGAGCCGCGCCCCGGCTGAAAAGGGGCCTCGGTGTCCGGGCCGCGCCCGCCTCGTCGGGTCGCTGCCTCCTCTAGCACGTCCGGTGCTTTCCGCGCGGCCCGGTGGGGGGACGCGCCGGGCTTGGGGCGTTCGCTCCCTGCGAGCGGGGCCCCGCTCGGCCCAACCTCGCCGGCGGCCGGTCGCTCGCCCGCGACCGGTCGGCGGGCGGGTTTTTCTCGGCTTTAGTTGGGGGGGCGGGTCAGCCCCGGCCGAGCCCCGTTCCGCGCGCCGCGCGCGCGTCGTGTCGAGCGCGAGGCCGAGTGTCGAAGCACCGGGGCGCGGGCCCCGGGCCAAAAAAAAAAAGCGAGCCGAGAGAGAGAGAGAGAGACGCGAAGCCTCGCGCTCCATCCGAGTGGCGAAAAAGCTGCGCAGCGGTCCCGGCTCCTTGCCCGCGGCGTCGCGGGAAGGGCCGGCCGCCGGGGTCGGCCGCGGCCGCGAGGGGCGTCCCTCGCGCGTGGCGCCGTTCCCCGCCCCAGGCGCCGCGCCGG
>NW_027509874.1:45000-52500 GCF_051311805.1 Agelaius phoeniceus
GCTTCGGGGTAGACCTGATGGCCGAGGCCCCTTGGGTAGACCTGTTGTCCCAGGCCCCTTGGGGTAGACCTGTTGTCCCGGGCCGCCGGGGTAGACCTGTTGTCCCGGCCTCCGGGGTAGACCTGTTGTCCCGGGCCGCCGGGGGTAGACTTGATGTCCTAGGCTTCGGGGTAGACCTGTTGTCCAGGCCCCTTGGGTAGACCTGATGTCCTAGGCTTCGGGGTAGACCTGATGTCTTAGGCTTCCGGGTAGACCTGTTGTCCCGGGCCGCCGGGGTAGACCTGTTGTCCCGGGCCGCCGGGGTAGACCTGATGGCCGAGGCCCCTAGGGTAGACCTGTTGTCCCGGGCCTCCGGGGTAGATGTTGTCCTAGGCTTCGGGGTAGACCTGATGTCCTAGGCTTCGGGGTAGACCTGATGGCCGAGGCCCCTTGGGTAGACCAGTTGTCCAGGCCCCTTGGGGTAGACCTGTTGTCCCGGGCCGCCGGGGTAGACTTGATGTCCTAGGCTTCGGGTAGACCTGTTGTCCCAGGCCCCTTGGGGTAGACCTGATGTCCTAGGCTTCGGGGTAGACCTGATGTCTTAGGCTTCCGGGTAGACCTGTTGTCCGGGCCTCCGGGGTAGACCTGTTGTCCCAGGCTTCGGGTAGGCCTGATGGCCGAGGCCCCTAGGGTAGACCTGTTGTCCCGGGCCGCCGGGCTAGACCTGTTGTCCCGGGCCGCCAGGGTAGACCTGATGTCCTAGGCTTCGGGGTAGACCTGATGGCCGAGGCCCCTAGGGTAGACCTGTTGTCCCGGGCCTCCGGGGTAGACCTGTTGTCCCAGGCCCCTTGGGGTAGACCTGATGTCCTAGGCTTCGGGGTAGACCTGATGGCCGAGGCCCCTTGGGTAGACCTGTTGTCCCAGGCCCCTTGGGGTAGACCTGTTGTCCGGGCCGCCGGGGTAGACCTGTTGTCCCGGGCCTCCGGGGTAGACCTGTTGTCCCGGGCCGCCGGGGTAGACCTGTTGTCCCAGGCCTTCAGGGTAGACCTGTTGTCCCGGGCCTCCGGGGTAGACCTGTTGTCCCGGGCCGCCGGGCTAGACCTGTTGTCCCGGGCCTTCAGGGTAGACCTGTTGTCCCGGGCCGCCGGGGTAGACCTGTTGTCCTAGGCTTCCGGGGTAGACCTGTTGTCCCGGGCCGCCGGGGTAGACCTGTTGTCCCGGGCCGCCGGGGTAGACCTGATGGCCGAGGCCCCTAGGGTAGACCTGTTGTCCCGGGCCTCCGGGGTAGACCTGTTGTCCTAGGCTTCGGGGTAGACCTGATGTCCTAGGCTTCGGGGTAGACCTGATGGCCGAGGCCCCTTGGGTAGACCTGTTGTCCCAGGCCCCTTGGGGTAGACCTGTTGTCCCGGGCCGCCGGGTAGACTTGATGTCCTAGGCTTCGGGGTACACCTGTTGTCCCAGGCCCCTTGGGGTAGACCTGATGTCCTAGGCTTCGGGGTAGACCTGATGTCTTAGGCTTCCGGGGTAGACCTGTTGTCCCGGGCCGCCGGGGTAGACCTGTTGTCCCGGGCCGCCGGGGTAGACCTGATGGCCGAGGCCCTAGGGTAGACCTGTTGTCCCGGGCCTCCGGGGTAGACCTGTTGTCCTAGGCTTCGGGGTAGACCTGATGTCCTAGGCTTCGGGGTAGACCTGATGGCCGAGGCCCCTTGGGTAGACCTGTTGTCCCAGGCCCCTTGGGGTAGACCTGTTGTCCCGGGCCGCCGGGTAGACTTGATGTCCTAGGCTTCGGGGTAGACCTGTTGTCCCAGGCCCCTTGGGGTAGACCTGATGTCCTAGGCTTCGGGGTAGACCTGATGTCTTAGGCTTCCGGGGTAGACCTGTTGTCCCGGGCCTCCGGGGTAGACCTGTTGTCCCAGGCTTCGGGGTAGGCCTGATGGCCGAGGCCCCTAGGGTAGACCTGTTGTCCCGGGCCGCCGGGCTAGACCTGTTGTCCCGGGCCTCCGGGGTAGACCTGTTGTCCCAGGCCCCTTGGGGTAGACCTGATGTCCCGGGCCCCTTGGGGTAGACCTGTTGTCCCGGGCCGCCGGGGTAGACCTGATGTCCTGCGCTTCCGGGGTAGACCTTGATAGCCCAGGCCCCTTGGGGTAGACCTTTTGTCCCAGGCCCTGGGGGTAGACCTGTTGTCCCCGGGCGGGCCCTCGCTACGGCAGCCCGGCCCCTTGGCTAGACCTGTTTGTCCCAGGCCCCTAGGGTAGACCTGTTGTCCCAGGCTCTTGGCTAGACCTGTTGTCCCGGGCCGGCCTTGGCCTACGGCAGCCTAGCAAGCGGCAAAAGGATGCAGACAGCGCCGGGGAGGCTGATGGGGAGGGCGGGGCGCCCCCAACCGCCCATGGCCGGCTGCGCTTGCCACAGAGCGGGCAGGGCCAGGGGCCGGGGCAGGGCCAGGGAGAGAGGGCACGCCAGAGCGTGAATGCCTATGGGCGGGCCGGCGGGCGGCTGCGCGCGCGCGGGTGGCAGGGGGGGCCGGGTGGAGGTGGCTGGGGAGGGGTTGGCGAGGGGGCGGGGATGGTTGGCCGCGCCTTCCTTTCACGCGCAGCGGTGTGGTAGCCTGCAGGCGTGGCCGTGCGTTAGGGTTAGGGTTAGGGTTAGTTGGGGGGGGGGGGGGGGGGGTTAGGGTTAGGGTTAGGGTTAGGGTTAGTGGGGGGGGGGGTTAGGGTTAGGGTTAGGGTTAGGGTTAGGGTTAGGGTTAGTGGGGGGGGGGGTTAGGGGGTTAGGGTTAGGGTTAGGGTTAGGGTTAGGGTTAGGTTAGTGGGGGGGGGTTAGGGGGTTAGGGTTAGGGTTAGGGTTAGTGGGGGGGGGGTTAGGGTTAGGGTTAGGGTTAGGGTTAGGGTTAGGGTTAGGGTTAGTGGGGGGCGGGGGAGTTAGGTTAGTGTTAGGGTTAGGGTAGTCGGGGGCGGGGGGAGTTAGGTTAGGGTTAGGGTTAGTTGGGGGGGGGGTGCGTGTCACTGTTTCTGTCTCTGTGCGGACCAGGGCCGGTGGCTTCGTGCCGGCCCCGGCGCCTCGGCACCGAGTCCCCACGGCCCCTAGAGTCACGTCGAGGGCCCAAGACCTCTGCGGACCGTGAAACAACCCGCCCGAAAGCTACACACAGCGCCTGTGTGCTGGCGGCGGTGCCGGCGGCCGCCGTCGCCTCTACCGGCGGGCGGGGCGGGGCGGGGCGGGAGGGGAGGGGCGCGGCGGGGCGAGCCGCATCGGGGCCAGGGGGGCCGGCCTGGGTAGGTTCCACCCCAGGAGGGCGTGGCGGGCCAGGGCGGGGGGTGGGTGGTGGGGGCGCTGTTTGGCCAGGTCAGCGTGTCAGCAGGCAGAGCACCGGCCTCGCTTGCCCGTCGGCTCGGCTGGGGGCGCTTCCGATACGAAAGAAAAAGAAATCAAATGGGTCAATTTTTGGGTTGGTTTGCTTTCCCGGATAAGTTTCTCGTTCCAAGCAAATAGAAGAGCCATTCTTTCAGGAAAGGAGAAAAGAAAAAGGGGCGGGGCGGGGGGGGGGCCTGCCCGGGGGGGTGGGGGACAACCCAAGAAAACCCAAATCCAAACCACAAGCCCCCAACCCCCCCAAAAAAAACAACCTCAAAAATCAGGATCAGAGAAAGCCAAAGCAACTGGAAAAAACCCCCAAAAAACCCCCAAAACAGCCCCCCCCCCCCCCCCCAGAAAAACAAAACAAAACAAAATACCAAAGCAAACCCAAACCAAATCCCCCCAAAGAACAACAACAAAAAAATGGAAAACATGTCATGGTCTTGAAAGGGGGGGGTGGGGTTGGGGTTCATTGTGTGGGACGGGGGGTCGATCGAGCCATCTGGCTCCGGGGTGTTATGAGGCTGTGAGCTTCGCCCGGCTCCGGGGTCGCTGGGCACGGCGAGGTGCCCGGGCGGCGGGCGACAACAGGGGGACAGCAGGTCTACCATGGATCCGAGCCGGACCCGGCTCATCAGGTCTACCCCGGCGGCGGCTGGGGACATCAGGTCTACCCCGGCTCCGGCCGGGGACATCAGGTCTACCCCGGCTGCGGCCGGGGACATCAGGTCTACCCCGGCTCCGGTCGGGGACATCAGGTCTACCCCGGCTCCGCCCGGGGACATCAGGTCTACCCCGGCTGCGGCCGGGGACAACAGGTCTACCCCGGCTCCGGTCGGGGACATCAGGTCTACCCGGCTCCGGCCGGGGACATCAGGTCTACCCCGGCTCCGCCCGGGGACATCAGGTCTACCCCCGCTGCGGCCGGGGACATCAGGTCTACCCCGGCTGCGGCCGGGGACATCAGGTCTACCCCGGCTCCGGCCGGGGACAACAGGTCTACCTCCGCTGCGGCCGGGGACATCAGGTCTACCCCCGCTGCGGCCGGGGACATCAGGTCTACCCCGGCTCCGGTCGGGGACATCAGGTCTACCCCGGCTCCGCCTGGGGACATCAGGTCTACCCCGGCTGCGGCCGGGGACAACAGGTCTACCCCGGCTCCGGCCGGGGACATCAGGTCTACCCCGGCTCCGCCCGGGGACATCAGGTCTACCCCGGCTCCGCCCGGGGACATCAGGTCTACCCCGGCTCCGGCCGGGGACATCAGGTCTACCCCGGCTGCGGCCGGGGACAACAGGTCTACCCCGGCTCCGGTCGGGGACAACAGGTCTACCTCCGCTGTGTGGCCGGGGACATCAGGTCTACCCCGGCTCCGGTCGGGGACATCAGGTCTACCCCGGCTCCGGCCGGGGACATCAGGTCTACCCCGGCTGCGGCCGGGGACATCAGGTCTACCCCGGCTGCGGCCGGGGACATCAGGTCTACCCCGGCTCCGGCCGGGGACAACAGGTCTACCCCGGCTCCGGTCGGGGACATCAGGTCTACCCCGGCTCCGGCCGTGGACATCAGGTCTACCCCGGCTCCGGCCGTGGACATCAGGTCTACCCCGGCTGCGGCCGGGGACATCAGGTCTACCCCGGCTCCGGCCGGGGACATCAGGTCTACCCCGGCTCCGCCCGGGGACAACAGGTCTACCCCGGCTCCGGCCGGGGACATCAGGTCTACCCCGGCTCCGGTCGGGGACATCAGGTCTACCCCCGCTGCGGCCGGGGACATCAGGTCTACCCCGGCTCCGCCCGGGGACATCAGGTCTACCCCGGCTGCGGCCGGGGACATCAGGTCTACCCCGGCTGCGGCCGGGGACAACAGGTCTACCCCGGCTCCGGTCGGGGACATCAGGTCTACCCCGGCTCCGGCCGGGGACAACAGGTCTACCTCCGCTGCGGCCGGGGACATCAGGTCTACCCCGGCTCCGGTCGGGACAACAGGTCTACCCCGGCTCCGGCCGGGGACATCAGGTCTACCCCGGCTCCGGCCGGGGACATCAGGTCTACCCCGGCTCCGCCCGGGACATCAGGTCTACCCCCGCTGCGGCCGGGGACATCAGGTCTACCCCGGCTGCGGCCGGGGACATCAGGTCTACCCCGGCTCCGGCCGGGGACAACAGGTCTACCTCCGCTGCGGCCGGGGACATCAGGTCTACCCCCGCTGCGGCCGGGGACATCAGGTCTACCCCGGCTCCGGTCGGGGACATCAGGTCTACCCCGGCTCCGCCTGGGGACATCAGGTCTACCCCGGCTGCGGCCGGGGACAACAGGTCTACCCCGGCTCCGGCCGGGGACATCAGGTCTACCCCGGCTCCGCCCGGGGACATCAGGTCTACCCCGGCTCCGCCCGGGGACATCAGGTCTACCCCGGCTCCGGCCGGGGACATCAGGTCTACCCCGGCTGCGGCCGGGGACAACAGGTCTACCCCGGCTCCGGTCGGGGACAACAGGTCTACCTCCGCTGTGGCCGGGGACATCAGGTCTACCCCGGCTCCGGTCGGGGACATCAGGTCTACCCCGGCTCCGGCCGGGGACATCAGGTCTACCCCGGCTGCGGCCGGGGACATCAGGTCTACCCCGGCTGCGGCCGGGGACATCAGGTCTACCCCGGCTCCGGCCGGGGACAACAGGTCTACCCCGGCTCCGGTCGGGGACATCAGGTCTACCCCGGCTCCGGCCGTGGACATCAGGTCTACCCCGGCTCCGGCCGTGGACATCAGGTCTACCCCGGCTGCGGCCGGGGACATCAGGTCTACCCCGGCTCCGGCCGGGGACATCAGGTCTACCCCGGCTCCGCCCGGGGACAACAGGTCTACCCCGGCTCCGGCCGGGGACATCAGGTCTACCCCGGCTCCGGTCGGGGACATCAGGTCTACCCCCGCTGCGGCCGGGGACATCAGGTCTACCCCGGCTCCGCCCGGGGACATCAGGTCTACCCCGGCTGCGGCCGGGGACATCAGGTCTACCCCGGCTGCGGCCGGGGACAACAGGTCTACCCCGGCTCCGGTCGGGGACATCAGGTCTACCCCGGCTCCGGCCGGGGACAACAGGTCTACCTCCGCTGCGGCCGGGGACATCAGGTCTACCCCGGCTCCGGTCGGGGACAACAGGTCTACCCCGGCTCCGGCCGGGGACATCAGGTCTACCCCGGCTGCGGCCGGGGACATCAGGTCTACCCCGGCTCCGGCCGGGGACAACAGGTCTACCCCGGCTGCGGCCGGGGACATCAGGTCTACCCCGGCTCCGGTCGGGGACATCAGGTCTACCCCGGCTCCGGCCGGGGACAACAGGTCTACCTCCGCTGTGGCCGGGGACATCAGGTCTACCCCGGCTCCGGTCGGGGACAACAGGTCTACCCCGGCTGCGGCCGGGGACATCAGGTCTACCCCGGCTGCGGCCGGGGACATCAGGTCTACCCCGGCTCCGGTCGGGGACATCAGGTCTACCCCGGCTCCGGTCGGGGACATCAGGTCTACCCCGGCTCCGGCCGGGGACATCAGGTCTACCCCGGCTCCGCCCGGGGACAACAGGTCTACCCCGGCTCCGGTCGGGGACATCAGGTCTACCTCGCTCCGGGGTCCGCCGGGGGCCGGCCTTGCCCCCTGGTGGCGGGCGCCGGCCGGGGACATCAGGTCTACCTCGCTCCGGCGGGACTTAGTGCAATTTCGGCGCCGGCCGGGTAGACCTGTTGTCCCGGCCGTCTGCGGAAGTTCACCAAGGGGTCGCTGTTGTCGGCCGCCTCCGGCTGCGTCATGGTAGGAGGCGGCCTGCGTTGGCGCCCCTCCCCGGTCGAGCTGCATTGGTCCTCTTGGAGGCCTGGCCGGCTTTGGACTCGTCTGTCCGTCTTATGGGAGCGAGGTGACGGGCCGCATCCCCGCAGGTTGACCCCGTACCTGCGTCCGAGGCGGAGCGGAGCGGCCGCGCGTGCGGTCGCCAGGGCCAAGCGAGTGCCGCCTAGCCGGGACGAAGCGCGCGTGCCTTTGTGTCCCGGCTCCCGTCCTTCCCAGGGAAAAGTGGGTCCAGTTGGCGAGGCGAGAGAGAAGGGGCCGCGCGAAAGAGCCGGATCCGCGGAGGCGAGAGAGAAGGGCCGCGCAAGAGCGGATCCGGAGAAGGCCGA
>NW_027509874.1:57500-60000 GCF_051311805.1 Agelaius phoeniceus
CGGGGGCCTTTGCCGGCCGCGGCAGAGTGTCCCGCTCTCGGGC
This sequence comes from Agelaius phoeniceus, assembly GCF_051311805.1. NCBI lineage: Eukaryota > Metazoa > Chordata > Aves > Passeriformes > Icteridae > Agelaius > Agelaius phoeniceus. Next base: position 57,544 of record NW_027509874.1, read on the forward strand.
CGAGCGGCCTCCCTCTCGCGCGCGGCCGAGGAAATCCGAGGGCCGAGGCCCCGGGCGTTCCGGGCCGCGCTGGGTGCGCGCAGGCGCGCGCGCCCGAGGTTGTGCTCGGTGGTCGGGCCCGCGTGTCCCCCGCGCCGGCGGGGCGGCCCGAGCCGCGGGCGGTCCTCTCGGGCGCGCAGCGCCGGGCTACTGAGGGAAACCCCGGGCCCCGAGAAGGACGTGGCGGGTGGTGGCGGCAGATGTCGGGCGCGCCCCCCGCCGGCGGACGCTCCCCCGAGGGCGGCAGCGGGGGAGGCACCCCGGCGGGGGCCATGCAGGTCGTTTCCCCTCGCCCCAGGGCCAGGTACCTAGCGCTCGGCGCCTCGGCGGTCCCCCCAGGTTTTCTTGCCCTCGGCGTCGTCAAACGCTGCGGGTTGTGGGCCGAAAGGGGGGCGGCGGGGCCGGGCGTGCGGTTTAAAGACTCGGGCGGCTCGGCGCGGCCCGCCGTGGCGGGCGGCGGGGTGGGAGCGGGCGGCGGCGGGTGGCGGCGGCGGGGCGTGTGGCCGCGGGCGGTGGCCGTGCGGGGCGCCACTGAGGGGTGGGGAGCAGCGCTACTCCCGCCGATCCCCTGCGGTGGTTGTCCCGTGGCCACCGGCCGCGCTCCTCCGTCGCGGGCCGTCGTCGTCGTCGTCCCCGCCGCGCGCCGCGGGCGGGGTCAACCGCGCCGCGCCGGGGAGGGCGCCCTGCCCCCCCCTCTCCGTGGCCCGGCCTCGGCGGAGAGGCCGCGGCGCGCGGGTCGGCCGCGGGGGCCGACCCGCCCGCCTCGTGGGTAACGGGCGACGCCCGGCAGAGAGTCGCGCGCTCTCTGCCCCTTCCTCGGCCGCGGGGCGACGGCCGCCGGGGCCCGCCCGCGCTCTCTCTCCTGGGCCCGCCGCCCGCGGTCTCTGGCTGCGCGCGCAGGCGGCGCCGCGTCCGGCGCGTCCGGCGCCTCTCTTCCCCTCGACGGCCTTCCTTCCTCGAAGGCGCGGCGCGGCGGCGCCGTCGTCCGCCGGCCGTCCCCTGGCTCGACCGCCCCGCCCGCCGGTGGGGGGGGGGGCGAGCGCTCGGCGGGCCCTCCGGCGGCGGAGGCCCGCGAGCGCGGGCGACCCCGTGGCGAGCGGGCGGCGGCGCCGCTCGACGGGTGTCCCCTCCCTGCGGGGACGGTCGCCGGCCGGACGGCGCCGCCGTCGGCCGGCGGCGGTCCCGTCCCGGGCTCCGCTCGTCGCCTCGCCTCCGTCGCCCTTGCCCGCGCGGCCGCGTGTGGGCCGCGCAGGAAGGCTGTGCGGGGGCGGCCGCGGGGGCGCTCCTCCCCCGCCCGGTCTCCGCGTGCGAACGAGGAGAGCGGGCGTTGCCCCCCGGCTCAGCCGCCGCGGCGCCTTCCCCGCCGGGCGCGTGCCCGAGGCGAGGGGCCCCGGCGGTGCGAGGCGGCGGCGGCGGTCCCGGGCGCGTGCCGCCCCGGCGGCGGGCCGGGTCTGCCGTCCGGCAGGCCTCGGGCGCTGGCGACGCCGGCTCGGCTCTCGGTGGCGCCCGCCTCCGGGGCCGGCGGCGGAGCGCGTCCGCCGGTCGCTCGCTCCGCCCGCCCGGCGGGGGAGCGGTCCCGCGGGAGGCGTGCCGGCGGGCTGTGCCGGTCGCCGTCGCGTGCCCGTCTCGAGCCCAGGGGAAAGGCCCGTGCCCGTGGTGGTGGGGGGGAAGAGAGAGACAACGCCGGCCGCGCGGCGGCGCGGCGGCGCTCCGCGCCAGGCCCCGCGGCGTCGGGGCCGAGGGGAGAGCCGGCGCGGCGCGGGGGCCGACGGTCCGCGCGCCCCCGGCCGCGTGCCGTGTGCGTTGTGCGCGTCGTCCCGTGAAAGCGAGAAGCGGGCGGGCCGCCCTGTGCCCCCCGCGTGTCCGGCGCGCGCCGCCCGGCCCTCCGCGCGGAGGCCGGGCCGAGCCCCAGGGCGCCTGGGCCCGCCTCCGAAGGACGGCGTGGGTGAGGTCGGCGTCTCCCCTCGCGGGGGGAGGCGGTCGGGGGGCGCGGGCTCCCCCGCCTCTGGCCGGCCTTCGGAGAGTGTGTTTGTTTTTTTCCTTTTTTTTCCTCCCGTTTTCCGTGTGCTCGTACGGTCTCGGAAGCCAGGCGCGCGCCCGCGCGTCCTCGGCCGGCATTGTCCTAAACCAAAAAAGGGGCCGCTCTGGCTGTGAGCGGTGCCCGAAAGGCAGACAACTCTTAGCGGTGGATCACTCGGCTCGTGCGTCGATGAAGAACGCAGCTAGCTGCGAGAATTAATGTGAATTGCAGGACACATTGATCATCGACACTTCGAACGCACTTGCGGCCCCGGGTTCCTCCCGGGGCTACGCCTGTCTGAGCGTCGCTTGACGATCAATCGCCGTCCGGGGGCCACCCCGGCGGCGCGGCTGGGGTCGCCCTCGCAGGCCCGTCGCCCGCGGCGGGCGGCTGGCGGC
>NW_027509874.1:67500-75000 GCF_051311805.1 Agelaius phoeniceus
GTAGACCTGTTGTCCCGGGCCGCCGGGGTAGACCTGTTGTCCCGGGCCGCCGGGGTAGACCTGATGGCCGAGGCCCCTAGGGTAGACCTGTTGTCCCGGGCCTCCGGGGTAGACCTGTTGTCCTAGGCTTCGGGGTAGACCTGATGTCCTAGGCTTCGGGGTAGACCTGATGGCCGAGGCCCCTTGGGTAGACCAGTTGTCCCAGGCCCCTTGGGGTAGACCTGTTGTCCCGGGCCGCCGGGGTAGACTTGATGTCCTAGGCTTCGGGGTAGACCTGTTGTCCCAGGCCCCTTGGGGTAGACCTGATGTCCTAGGCTTCGGGGTAGACCTGATGTCTTAGGCTTCCGGGGTAGACCTGTTGTCCCGGGCCGCCGGGGTAGACCTGTTGTCCCAGGCTTCGGGGTAGGCCTGATGGCCGAGGCCCCTAGGGTAGACCTGTTGTCCCGGCCGCCGGGCTAGACCTGTTGTCCCGGGCCGCCAGGGTAGACCTGATGTCCTAGGCTTCGGGGTAGACCTGATGGCCGAGGCCCCTAGGTAGACCTGTTGTCCCGGGCCTCCGGGGTAGACCTGTTGTCCCAGGCCCCTTGGGGTAGACCTGATGTCCTAGGCTTCGGGGTAGACCTGATGGCCGAGGCCCCTTGGGTAGACCTGTTGTCCCAGGCCCCTTGGGGTAGACCTGTTGTCCCGGGCCGCCGGGGTAGACCTGTTGTCCCGGGCCTCCGGGGTAGACCTGTTGTCCCGGGCCGCCGGGGTAGACCTGTTGTCCCAGGCCTTCAGGGTAGACCTGTTGTCCCGGGCCTCCGGGGTAGACCTGTTGTCCCGGGCCGCCGGGCTAGACCTGTTGTCCCGGGCCTTCAGGGTAGACCTGTTGTCCCGGGCCGCCGGGTAGACCTGTTGTCCTAGGCTTCCGGGGTAGACCTGTTGTCCCGGGCCGCCGGGGTAGACCTGTTGTCCCGGGCCGCCGGGGTAGACCTGATGGCCGAGGCCCCTAGGGTAGACCTGTTGTCCCGGGCCTCCGGGGTAGACCTGTTGTCCTAGGCTTCGGGGTAGACCTGATGTCCTAGGCTTCGGGGTAGACCTGATGGCGAGGCCCCTTGGGTAGACCTGTTGTCCCAGGCCCCTTGGGGTAGACCTGTTGTCCCGGGCCGCCGGGGTAGACTTGATGTCCTAGCTTCGGGGTAGACCTGTTGTCCCAGGCCCCTTGGGGTAGACCTGATGTCCTAGGCTTCGGGGTAGACCTGATGTCTTAGGCTTCCGGGGTAGACCTGTTGTCCCGGGCCGCCGGGGTAGACCTGTTGTCCCAGGCTTCGGGGTAGGCCTGATGGCCGAGGCCCCTAGGGTAGACCTGTTGTCCCGGGCCGCCGGGCTAGACTGTTGTCCCGGGCCTCCGGGGTAGACCTGTTGTCCAGGCCCCTTGGGGTAGACCTGATGTCCCGGGCCCCTTGGGGTAGACCTGTTGTCCCGGGCCGCCGGGGTAGACCTGATGTCCTGCGCTTCCGGGGTAGACCTGATAGCCCAGGCCCCTTGGGGTAGACCTTTTGTCCCAGGCCCTGGGGGTAGACCTGTTGTCCCCGGGCGGGCCCTCGCCTACGGCAGCCCGGCCCTTGGCTAGACCTGTTGTCCCAGGCCCCTAGGGTAGACCTGTTGTCCCAGGCTCTTGGCTAGACCTGTTGTCCCGGGCCGGCCTTGGCCTACGGCAAGCCTAGCAAGCGGCAAAAGGATGCAGACAGCGCCGGGGAGGCTGATGGGGGAGGGCGGGGCGCCCCCAGGCTGCGCTTGCCACAGAGCGGGCAGGGCCAGGGGCCGGGGCAGGGCCAGGGAGAGAGGGCACGCCAGAGCGTGAATGCCTATGGGCGGGCCGGCGGGCGGCTGCGCGCGCGCGGGTGGCAGGGGGGGCCGGGTGGAGGTGGCTGGGGAGGGGTTGGCGAGGGGGCGGGGATGGTTGGCCGCGCCTTCCTTTCACGCGCAGCGGTGTGGTAGCCTGCAGGCGTGGCCGTGCGTTAGGGTTAGGGTTAGGGTTAGTTGGGGGGGGGGGGGGGGGGGTTAGGGTTAGGGTTAGGGTTAGGGTTAGTGGGGGGGGGGGTTAGGGTTAGGGTTAGGGTTAGGGTTAGGGTTAGGGTTAGTGGGGGGGGGTTAGGGGGTTAGGGTTAGGGTTAGGGTTAGGGTTAGTGGGGGGGGGTTAGGGGGTTAGGGTTAGGGTTAGGGTTAGTGGGGGGGGGGTTAGGGTTAGGGTTAGGGTTAGGGTTAGGGTTAGGGTTAGGGTTAGTGGGGGGCGGGGGGAGTTAGGGTTAGTGTTAGGGTTAGGGTTAGTCGGGGGCGGGGGGAGTTAGGGTTAGGGTTAGGGTTAGTTGGGGGGGGGGGTGCGTGTCACTGTTTCTGTCTCTGTGCGGACCAGGGCCGGTGGCTTCGTGCCGGCCCCGGGCGCCTCGGCACCGAGTCCCCACGGCCCCCTAGAGTCACGTCGAGGGCCCAAGACCTCTGCGGACCGTGAAACAACCCGCCCGAAAGCTACACACAGCGCCTGTGTGCTGGCGGCGGTGCCGGCGGCCGCCGTCGCCTCTACCGGCGGGCGGGGCGGGGCGGGGCGGGGAGGGGAGGGGCGCGGCGGGGCGAGCCGCATCGGGGCCAGGGGGGCCGGCCTGGGTAGGTTCCACCCCAGGAGGGCGTGGCGGGCCAGGGCGGGGGGTGGGTGGTGGGGGCGCTGTTTGGCCAGGTCAGCGTGTCAGCAGGCAGAGCACCGGCCTCGGCTTGCCCGTCGGCTCGGCTGGGGGCGCTTCCGATACGAAAGAAAAAGAAATCAAATGGGTCAATTTTTGGGTTGGTTTGCTTTCCCGGATAAGTTTCTCGTTCCAAGCAAATAGAAGAGCCATTCTTTCAGGAAAGGAGAAAAGAAAAAGGGGCGGGGCGGGGGGGGGGCCCGGGGGGGTGGGGGACAACCCAAGAAAACCCAAATCCAAACCACAAGCCCCCCAACCCCCCCAAAAAAAACAACCTCAAAAATCAGGATCAGAGAAAGCCAAAGCAACTGGAAAAAACCCCCAAAAAACCCCCAAAACAGCCCCCCCCCCCCCCCCCCCCAGAAAAACAAAACAAAACAAAATACCAAAGCAAACCCAAACCAAATCCCCCCAAAGAACAACAACAAAAAAATGGAAAACATGTCATGGTCTTGAAAGGGGGGGGTGGGGTTGGGGTTCATTGTGTGGGACGGGGGGTCGATCGAGCCATCTGGCTCCGGGGTGTTATGAGGCTGTGAGCTTCGCCCGGCTCCGGGGTCGCTGGGCACGGCGAGGTGCCCGGGCGGCGGGCGACAACAGGGGGACAGCAGGTCTACCATGGATCCGAGCCGGACCCGGCTCATCAGGTCTACCCCGGCGGCGGCTGGGGACATCAGGTCTACCCCGGCTGCGGCCGGGGACATCAGGTCTACCCCGGCTGCGGCCGGGGACATCAGGTCTACCCCGGCTCCGGTCGGGGACATCAGGTCTACCCCGGCTCCGCCCGGGGACATCAGGTCTACCCCGGCTGCGGCCGGGGACAACAGGTCTACCCCGGCTCCGGTCGGGGACATCAGGTCTACCCCGGCTCCGGCCGGGGACATCAGGTCTACCCCGGCTCCGCCCGGGGACATCAGGTCTACCCCCGCTGCGGCCGGGGACATCAGGTCTACCCCGGCTGCGGCCGGGGACATCAGGTCTACCCCGGCTCCGGCCGGGGACAACAGGTCTACCTCCGCTGCGGCCGGGGACATCAGGTCTACCCCCGCTGCGGCCGGGGACATCAGGTCTACCCCGGCTCCGGTCGGGGACATCAGGTCTACCCCGGCTCCGCCTGGGGACATCAGGTCTACCCCGGCTGCGGCCGGGGACAACAGGTCTACCCCGGCTCCGGCCGGGGACATCAGGTCTACCCCGGCTCCGCCCGGGGACATCAGGTCTACCCCGGCTCCGCCCGGGGACATCAGGTCTACCCCGGCTCCGGCCGGGGACATCAGGTCTACCCCGGCTGCGGCCGGGGACAACAGGTCTACCCCGGCTCCGGTCGGGGACAACAGGTCTACCTCCGCTGTGGCCGGGGACATCAGGTCTACCCCGGCTCCGGTCGGGGACATCAGGTCTACCCCGGCTCCGGCCGGGGACATCAGGTCTACCCCGGCTGCGGCCGGGGACATCAGGTCTACCCCGGCTGCGGCCGGGGACATCAGGTCTACCCCGGCTCCGGCCGGGGACAACAGGTCTACCCCGGCTCCGGTCGGGGACATCAGGTCTACCCCGGCTCCGGCCGTGGACATCAGGTCTACCCCGGCTCCGGCCGTGGACATCAGGTCTACCCCGGCTCCGGTCGGGGACATCAGGTCTACCCCCGCTGCGGCCGGGGACATCAGGTCTACCCCGGCTCCGCCCGGGGACATCAGGTCTACCCCGGCTGCGGCCGGGGACATCAGGTCTACCCCGGCTGCGGCCGGGGACAACAGGTCTACCCCGGCTCCGGTCGGGGACATCAGGTCTACCCCGGCTCCGGCCGGGGACAACAGGTCTACCTCCGCTGCGGCCGGGGACATCAGGTCTACCCCGGCTCCGGTCGGGGACAACAGGTCTACCCCGGCTCCGCCGGGGACATCAGGTCTACCCCGGCTCCGGCCGGGGACATCAGGTCTACCCCGGCTCCGCCCGGGGACATCAGGTCTACCCCCGCTGCGGCCGGGGACATCAGGTCTACCCCGGCTGCGGCCGGGGACATCAGGTCTACCCCGGCTCCGGCCGGGGACAACAGGTCTACCTCCGCTGCGGCCGGGGACATCAGGTCTACCCCCGCTGCGGCCGGGGACATCAGGTCTACCCCGGCTCCGGTCGGGGACATCAGGTCTACCCCGGCTCCGCCTGGGGACATCAGGTCTACCCCGGCTGCGGCCGGGGACAACAGGTCTACCCCGGCTCCGGCCGGGGACATCAGGTCTACCCCGGCTCCGCCCGGGGACATCAGGTCTACCCCGGCTCCGCCCGGGGACATCAGGTCTACCCCGGCTCCGGCCGGGGACATCAGGTCTACCCCGGCTGCGGCCGGGGACAACAGGTCTACCCCGGCTCCGGTCGGGGACAACAGGTCTACCTCCGCTGTGGCCGGGGACATCAGGTCTACCCCGGCTCCGGTCGGGGACATCAGGTCTACCCCGGCTCCGGCCGGGGACATCAGGTCTACCCCGGCTGCGGCCGGGGACATCAGGTCTACCCCGGCTGCGGCCGGGGACATCAGGTCTACCCCGGCTCCGGCCGGGGACAACAGGTCTACCCCGGCTCCGGTCGGGGACATCAGGTCTACCCCGGCTCCGGCCGTGGACATCAGGTCTACCCCGGCTCCGGCCGTGGACATCAGGTCTACCCCGTCTGCGGCCGGGGACATCAGGTCTACCCCGGCTCCGGCCGGGGACATCAGGTCTACCCCGGCTCCGCCCGGGGACAACAGGTCTACCCCGGCTCCGGCCGGGGACATCAGGTCTACCCCGGCTCCGGTCGGGGACATCAGGTCTACCCCCGCTGCGGCCGGGGACATCAGGTCTACCCCGGCTCCGCCCGGGGACATCAGGTCTACCCCGGCTGCGGCCGGGGACATCAGGTCTACCCCGGCTGCGGCCGGGGACAACAGGTCTACCCCGGCTCCGGTCGGGGACATCAGGTCTACCCCGGCTCCGGCCGGGGACAACAGGTCTACCTCCGCTGCGGCCGGGGACATCAGGTCTACCCCGGCTCCGGTCGGGGACAACAGGTCTACCCCGGCTCCGGCCGGGGACATCAGGTCTACCCCGGCTGCGGCCGGGGACATCAGGTCTACCCCGGCTCCGGCCGGGGACAACAGGTCTACCCCGGCTGCGGCCGGGGACATCAGGTCTACCCCGGCTCCGGTCGGGGACATCAGGTCTACCCCGGCTCCGGCCGGGGACAACAGGTCTACCTCCGCTCTACCCCGGCTGCGGCCGGGACATCAGGTCTACCCCGGCTGCGGCCGGGGACATCAGGTCTACCCCGGCTCCGGTCGGGGACATCAGGTCTACCCCCGGCTCCGGTCGGGGACATCAGGTCTACCCCGGCTCCGGCCGGGGACATCAGGTCTACCCCGGCTCCCGCCCGGGGACAACAGGTCTACCCCGGCTCCGGTCGGGGACATCAGGTCTACCTCGCTCCGGGGGTCCGCCGGGGGCCGGCCTTGCCCCCTGGTGGCGGGCGCCGGCCGGGGACATCAGGTCTACCTCGCTCCGGCGGGACTTAGTGCAATTTCGGCGCCGGCCGGGTAGACCTGTTGTCCCGGCCGTCTGCGGAAGTTCACCAAGGGGTCGCTGTTGTCGGCCGCCTCCGGCTGCGTCATGGTAGGAGGCGGCCTGCGTTGGCGCCCCTCCCCGGTCGAGCTGCATTGGTCCTCTTGGAGGCCTGGCCGGCTTTGGACTCGTCTGTCCGTCTTATGGGAGCGAGGTGACGGGCCGCATCCCCGCAGGTTGACCCCCGTACCTGCGTCCGAGGCGGAGCGGAGCGGCCGCGCGTGCGGTCGCCAGGGCCAAGCGAGTGCCGCCTAGCCGGGACGAAGCGCGCGTTGCCTTTGTGTCCCGGCTCCGTCCTTCCCAGGGAAAAGTGGGTCCAGTTGGCGAGGCGAGAGAGAAGGGGGCCGCGCGAAAGAGCCGGATCCGCGGAGGCGAGAGAGAAGGGCCGCGCAAGAGCGGATCCGGAGAAGGCCGAGAGAGAGAGCAAGAAGGGGGCGAAAGACGATCGAGAAAGCTGCTCGCCGGCCCCGAGGCGGGGAGAGAGAGCCGAGAGAGCGAGAGCGAGCCCAGAGAGAGAGTTGCCGAGAGAGAAGAGAGAGAGTGAGAGTTGAGCGAGAGAGAGAGAAAGAGAAGCCGCGAGCAGCGTGTCCCGCTCCGGCCGGCTTCTGCCGGTCGATTGGCCACGGGGGGGGGCGGCCCCCCCCGGGCACCGGTGGCGGGCGAGGCGGCGGCGCCTCGTCCCTTTTCTGCCCGGCCTTAAGCCGGGGGCCCGCTCGGCAGGGCGCGGTTTTGGGCCCGTCGGTCCGCCTCGGCGGGGTGGCGGCGGTGCTCGGCCCGCGTTGGAGAAGCCGTCCCCCCTCCCTCGGCCTTAAGCCGGGGGGACCCGCCTTGTGCGGGCAGAATTTTTGGGCCTAGTTCTTTTTTTTTTTTTTTTTTTTGAACTTGCCGGGCCCGGCACCCGACGGAGAGCCCCCCCGGACTGGTCCCTGGGCGAGGCGGCGGCGCCTCGCCTACCTCGGTCGTGGCCGGATCGACTGAGCCGCTTGTGCCGGGCGGGGCCGGCTTTGCCGCTTTGCCGGGTCGGTTGCTTTCGGTTGAGGCGGGCGGAGTGTGGGGGGCACCCGCCCAGGCCTCCTCCGCGGGCCTTCTTTCTTTTTCTCTGGCGGCCCTAAGCCGCGGCACTGAGGAGCGTTGCGACGACAGCGCGAGGCGGGATGCCGGTGAGTCAGTGGTGGGGAGGCAGTTGAGGC
>NW_027509874.1:80000-82500 GCF_051311805.1 Agelaius phoeniceus
CCTGCCCCCCCCTCTCCGTGGCCCGGCCTCGGCGGGAGAGGCCGCGGCGCGCGGTCGGCCCGCGGGGGGCCGACCCGCCCGCCTCGTGGTAACGGGCGACGCCCGGCAGAGAGCGCGCGCTCTCTGCCCCTTCCTCGCCGCGGGGCGACGGCCGCCGGGGCCCGCCCGCGCTCTCTCTCCTGGGCCCGCCGCCGCGGTCTCTGGCGGCGCGCGGCGGCGCCGCGTCCGGCGCGTCCGGCGCCTCTCTTCCCCTCGACGGCCTTTCCTTCCTCGAAGGCGCGGCGCGGCGGCGCCGTCGTCCGCCGGCCGTCCCCTGGCTCGACCGCCCCGCCCGCCGGTGGGGGGGGGGGCGAGCGCTCGGCGGGCCCTCCGGCGGCGGAGGCCCGCGAGCGCGGGCGACCCCGTGGCGAGCGGCGGCGGCGCCGCTCGACGGGTGTCCCTCCCTGCGGGGACGGTCGGCCGGACGGCGCCCGCCGTCGGCCGGCGGCGGTCCCGTCCCGGGCTCCGCTCGTCGCCTCGCCTCCGTCGCCCTTGCCCGCGCGGCCGCGTGTGGGCCGCGCAGGAAGGCGTGCGGGGGCGGCCGCGGGGGCGCTCCTCCCCGCCCGGTCTCCCGCGTGCGAACGAGGAGAGCGGGCGTTGCCCCCCGGCTCAGCCGCCGCGGCGCCTTCCCGCCGGGCGCGTGCCCGAGGCGAGGGGCCCCGGCGGGTGCGAGGCGGCGGCGGCGGGGTCCCGGGCGCGTGCCGCCCCGGCGGCGGCCGGGTCTGCCGTCCGGCAGGCCTCGGGCGCTGGCGACGCCGGCTCGGCTCTCGGTGGGCGCCCGCCTCCGGGGCCGGCGGCGGAGCGCGTCCCGCCGGTCGCTCGCCCCGCCCGCCCGGCGGGGGAGCGGTCCCGCGGGAGGCGTGCCGGCGGGCTGTGCCGGTCGCCGTCGCGTGCCCGTCTCGAGCCCAGGGGAAAGGCCCGTGCCCGTGGTGGTGGGGGGAAGAGAGAGAGACAACGCCGGCCGCGCGCGGCGCGGCGGCGCTCCGCGCCAGGCCCGCGGCGTCGGGGCCGAGGGGGAGAGCCGGCGCGGCGCGGGGGCCGACGGCCGCGCGCCCCTCGGCCGCGTGCCGTGTGCGTTGTGCGCGTCGTCCGTGAAAGCGAGAAGCGGCGGGCCGCCCTGTGCCCCCGCGTGTCCGGCGCGCGCCGCCCGGCCCTCCGCGCGGAGGCCGGGCCGAGCCCGGGCGCCTGGGCCGCCTCCGAAGGACGGCGTGGGTGAGGTCGGCGTCTCCCCTCGCGGGGGGAGGCCGGTCGGGGGCGCGGGCTCCCCCGCCTCTTGGCCGGCCTTCGGAGAGTGGGTTTGTTTTTTTCCTTTTTTTTCCTCCCGTTTTCCGTGTGCTCGTACGGTCTCGGAAGCCAGGCGCGCGCCCCGCCCGTCCTCGGCGGCATTGTCCTAAACCAAAAAAGGGGGCCGCTCTGGCGTGAGCGGTGCCCGAAAGGCAGACAACTCTTAGCGGTGGATCACTCGGCTCGTGCGTCGATGAAGAACGCAGCTAGCTGCGAGAATTAATGTGAATTGCAGGACACATTGATCATCGACACTTCGAACGCACTTGCGGCCCCGGGTTCCTCCCGGGGCTACGCCTGTCTGAGCGTCGCTTGACGATCAATCGCCGTCCGGGGGCACCCCGGCGGCGCGGCTGGGGGTCGCCTCGCAGGCCCGTCGCCCGCGGCGGGCGGCGGCGGCGGCGGCGGCGGCGGCGTGCCGCCGGTGGCCGGAGGGGAAGGCGGTCAGGGGTGTTGGGCGAGGGAAGCGCTTCCCTCGGCGGGCCTCGATCCCTTCCCTGCGGGCCCGGCGGGCGTCGCCGCGGTCGTCGTCGTCGTCGCCGCCGCGCGAGGGCCTTCGTCCCCCTAAATGCAGACTCGGGGAGCGCTCCGTAGCTCCCCGCTCCCGGAGCGAGCCGCTGGGGCGGAGCTCGTCCTCGCCGCGGGGCCGCGCCGCGGATGCGGCGGCGCGGCGGCCTCGGGGAGAGCGAGAGACGGCGTCGAAAGGCGCCGCCGAGGGCCGAGAGAGAAAGAGAGCAAGGGAGAGGGGCGAGAAGGGGAGGCGAGGCGCGGGCCTCGCCCCCGGCCTTCCCCCCCGCGCGGGCGGCTGTCTGCGGGTGGGTACCGCGGCGGTACCGTGCCGTGCTGCCGCGCGCGCGAGGCGAGAGCGCCGGGGACGGGGGGGGGTTCCGACCCCCCTCCTCTCCCTTCGCCCGCGCCCCCCCCCCCCCCTCCTCTTCTGTCTCGGTCTCGGGGCGCGCCCGAAGGGCGCCGTCGCTCCCCTCTCTCTCCCCTTCGCCGAGGCCGTCGCACACGCCGCCGCCGCCCGGCCGGTCCTCCCGCGCGGGGCCGTCTCTGCCGCGCTTCCCTTTTCGGTTCTCGTCTCCGGGATGGGGCTCTCCGTCTCTCTCTCCCCGTCGCCGGCCGGCCGGGCGGTCGGTCGGTAAGGGGAGAGAGAGAAAAAGGCGGCCGTCTCCGC
>NW_027509874.1:92500-102500 GCF_051311805.1 Agelaius phoeniceus
GGCTCCTTGGGGTAGACCTGATGTCCCGGGCCACCGGGGTACACCTGATGTCCGGGGCCTCCGGGGTAGACCTGATGTCCGGGGCCTCCGGGGTAGACCAGTTGTCCCGGGCCCCTGGGGTAGACCTGTTGTCCCAGGCTCCTTGGGGTAGACCTGATGTCCCGGGCCACCGGGGTAGACCTGATGTCCGGGGCCTCCGGGGTAGACCTGATGTCCGGGGCCTCCGGGGTAGACCAGTTGTCCCGGGCCCCTGGGGTAGACCTGTTGTCCCAGGCTCCTTGGGGTAGACCTGTTGTCCCGGGCCGCCGGGGTAGACTTGATGTCCTAGGCTTCGGGGTAGACCTGTTGTCCCAGGCCCCTTGGGGTAGACCTGATGTCCCGGGCCACCGGGGTAGACCTGATGTCCGGGGCCTCCGGGGTAGACCTGATGTCCGGGGCCTCCGGGGTAGACCAATTGTCCCGGGCCCCTGGGGTAGACCTGTTGTCCCAGGCTCCTTGGGGTAGACCTGATGTCCCGGGCCACCGGGGTAGACCTGATGTCCGGGGCCTCCGGGGTAGACCAGTTGTCCCGGGCCCCTGGGGTAGACCTGTTGTCCCAGGCTCCTTGGGGTAGACCTGATGTCCCGGGCCACCGGGGTACACCTGATGTCCGGGGCCTCCGGGGTAGACCTGATGGCCGAGGCCTCCGGGGTAGACCAGTTGTCCCGGGCCCCTGGGGTAGACCTGTTGTCCCAGGCTCCTTGGGGTAGACCTGATGTCCCGGGCCACCGGGGTAGACCTGATGTCCGGGGCCTCCGGGGTAGACCAGTTGTCCCGGGCCCCTGGGGTAGACCTGTTGTCCCAGGCCCCTTGGGGTAGACCTGATGTCCCGGGCCACCGGGGTAGACCTGATGTCCGGGGCCTCCGGGGTAGACCTGATTTCCGGGGCCTCAGGGGTAGACCTGTTGTCCCGGGCCCCTTGGGTAGACCTGTTGTCCCAGGCTTCGGGGTAGACCTGTTGTCCCAGGCCTTCAGGGTAGACCTGTTGTCCCGGGCCGCCGGGGTAGACCTGTTGTCCTAGGCTTCGGGGTAGACCTGTTGTCCCGGGCCGCCGGGGTAGACCTGTTGTCCCGGGCCGCCAGGGTAGACCTGATGTCCTAGGCTTCGGGGTAGACCTGATGGCCGAGGCCCCTAGGGTAGACCTGTTGTCCCGGGCCTCCGGGGTAGACCTGTTGTCCCAGGCCCCTTGGGGTAGACCTGATGTCCTAGGCTTCGGGGTAGACCTGATGGCCGAGGCCCCTTGGGTAGACCTGTTGTCCCAGGCCCCTTGGGGTAGACCTGTTGTCCCGGGCCGCCGGGGTAGACCTGTTGTCCCGGGCCTCCGGGGTAGACCTGTTGTCCCGGGCCGCCGGGGTAGACTTGATGTCCTAGGCTTCGGGGTAGACCTGTTGTCCCAGGCCCCTTGGGGTAGACCTGATGTCCTAGGCTTCGGGGTAGACCTGATGTCTTAGGCTTCCGGGGTAGACCTGTTGTCCCGGGCCGCCGGGGTAGACCTGTTGTCCCGGGCCGCCGGGGTAGACCTGATGGCCGAGGCCCCTAGGGTAGACCTGTTGTCCCGGGCCTCCGGGGTAGACCTGTTGTCCTAGGCTTCGGGGTAGACCTGATGTCCTAGGCTTCGGGGTAGACCTGATGGCCGAGGCCCCTTGGGTAGACCAGTTGTCCCAGGCCCCTTGGGGTAGACCTGTTGTCCCGGGCCGCCGGGGTAGACTTGATGTCCTAGGCTTCGGGGTAGACCTGTTGTCCCAGGCCCCTTGGGGTAGACCTGATGTCCTAGGCTTCGGGGTAGACCTGATGTCTTAGGCTTCCGGGGTAGACCTGTTGTCCCGGGCCGCCGGGGTAGACCTGTTGTCCCAGGCTTCGGGGTAGGCCTGATGGCCGAGGCCCCTAGGGTAGACCTGTTGTCCCGGGCCGCCGGGCTAGACCTGTTGTCCCGGGCCGCCAGGGTAGACCTGATGTCCTAGGCTTCGGGGTAGACCTGATGGCCGAGGCCCCTAGGGTAGACCTGTTGTCCCGGGCCTCCGGGGTAGACCTGTTGTCCCAGGCCCCTTGGGGTAGACCTGATGTCCTAGGCTTCGGGGTAGACCTGATGGCCGAGGCCCCTTGGGTAGACCTGTTGTCCCAGGCCCCTTGGGGTAGACCTGTTGTCCCGGGCCGCCGGGGTAGACCTGTTGTCCCGGGCCTCCGGGGTAGACCTGTTGTCCCGGGCCGCCGGGGTAGACCTGTTGTCCCAGGCCTTCAGGGTAGACCTGTTGTCCCGGGCCTCCGGGGTAGACCTGTTGTCCCGGGCCGCCGGGCTAGACCTGTTGTCCCGGGCCTTCAGGGTAGACCTGTTGTCCCGGGCCGCCGGGGTAGACCTGTTGTCCTAGGCTTCCGGGGTAGACCTGTTGTCCCGGGCCGCCGGGGTAGACCTGTTGTCCCGGGCCGCCGGGGTAGACCTGATGGCCGAGGCCCCTAGGGTAGACCTGTTGTCCCGGGCCTCCGGGGTAGACCTGTTGTCCTAGGCTTCGGGGTAGACCTGATGTCCTAGGCTTCGGGGTAGACCTGATGGCCGAGGCCCCTTGGGTAGACCTGTTGTCCCAGGCCCCTTGGGGTAGACCTGTTGTCCCGGGCCGCCGGGGTAGACTTGATGTCCTAGGCTTCGGGGTAGACCTGTTGTCCCAGGCCCCTTGGGGTAGACCTGATGTCCTAGGCTTCGGGGTAGACCTGATGTCTTAGGCTTCCGGGGTAGACCTGTTGTCCCGGGCCGCCGGGGTAGACCTGTTGTCCCGGGCCGCCGGGGTAGACCTGATGGCCGAGGCCCCTAGGGTAGACCTGTTGTCCCGGGCCTCCGGGGTAGACCTGTTGTCCTAGGCTTCGGGGTAGACCTGATGTCCTAGGCTTCGGGGTAGACCTGATGGCCGAGGCCCCTTGGGTAGACCTGTTGTCCCAGGCCCCTTGGGGTAGACCTGTTGTCCCGGGCCGCCGGGGTAGACTTGATGTCCTAGGCTTCGGGGTAGACCTGTTGTCCCAGGCCCCTTGGGGTAGACCTGATGTCCTAGGCTTCGGGGTAGACCTGATGTCTTAGGCTTCCGGGGTAGACCTGTTGTCCCGGGCCGCCGGGGTAGACCTGTTGTCCCAGGCTTCGGGGTAGGCCTGATGGCCGAGGCCCCTAGGGTAGACCTGTTGTCCCGGGCCGCCGGGCTAGACCTGTTGTCCCGGGCCTCCGGGGTAGACCTGTTGTCCCAGGCCCCTTGGGGTAGACCTGATGTCCCGGGCCCCTTGGGGTAGACCTGTTGTCCCGGGCCGCCGGGGTAGACCTGATGTCCTGCGCTTCCGGGGTAGACCTGATAGCCCAGGCCCCTTGGGGTAGACCTTTTGTCCCAGGCCCTGGGGGTAGACCTGTTGTCCCCGGGCGGGCCCTCGCCTACGGCAGCCCGGCCCCTTGGCTAGACCTGTTGTCCCAGGCCCCTAGGGTAGACCTGTTGTCCCAGGCTCTTGGCTAGACCTGTTGTCCCGGGCCGGCCTTGGCCTACGGCAGCCTAGCAAGCGGCAAAAGGATGCAGACAGCGCCGGGGAGGCTGATGGGGGAGGGCGGGGCGCCCCCAACCGCCCATGGCCGGCTGCGCTTGCCACAGAGCGGGCAGGGCCAGGGGCCGGGGCAGGGCCAGGGAGAGAGGGCACGCCAGAGCGTGAATGCCTATGGGCGGGCCGGCGGGCGGCTGCGCGCGCGCGGGTGGCAGGGGGGGCCGGGTGGAGGTGGCTGGGGAGGGGTTGGCGAGGGGGCGGGGATGGTTGGCCGCGCCTTCCTTTCACGCGCAGCGGTGTGGTAGCCTGCAGGCGTGGCCGTGCGTTAGGGTTAGGGTTAGGGTTAGTTGGGGGGGGGGGGGGGGGGGGGTTAGGGTTAGGGTTAGGGTTAGGGTTAGTGGGGGGGGGGGTTAGGGTTAGGGTTAGGGTTAGGGTTAGGGTTAGGGTTAGTGGGGGGGGGGTTAGGGGGTTAGGGTTAGGGTTAGGGTTAGGGTTAGTGGGGGGGGGGTTAGGGGGTTAGGGTTAGGGTTAGGGTTAGTGGGGGGGGGGTTAGGGTTAGGGTTAGGGTTAGGGTTAGGGTTAGGGTTAGGGTTAGTGGGGGGCGGGGGGAGTTAGGGTTAGTGTTAGGGTTAGGGTTAGTCGGGGGCGGGGGGAGTTAGGGTTAGGGTTAGGGTTAGTTGGGGGGGGGGGTGCGTGTCACTGTTTCTGTCTCTGTGCGGACCAGGGCCGGTGGCTTCGTGCCGGCCCCGGGCGCCTCGGCACCGAGTCCCCACGGCCCCCTAGAGTCACGTCGAGGGCCCAAGACCTCTGCGGACCGTGAAACAACCCGCCCGAAAGCTACACACAGCGCCTGTGTGCTGGCGGCGGTGCCGGCGGCCGCCGTCGCCTCTACCGGCGGGCGGGGCGGGGCGGGGCGGGGAGGGGAGGGGCGCGGCGGGGCGAGCCGCATCGGGGCCAGGGGGGCCGGCCTGGGTAGGTTCCACCCCAGGAGGGCGTGGCGGGCCAGGGCGGGGGGTGGGTGGTGGGGGCGCTGTTTGGCCAGGTCAGCGTGTCAGCAGGCAGAGCACCGGCCTCGGCTTGCCCGTCGGCTCGGCTGGGGGCGCTTCCGATACGAAAGAAAAAGAAATCAAATGGGTCAATTTTTGGGTTGGTTTGCTTTCCCGGATAAGTTTCTCGTTCCAAGCAAATAGAAGAGCCATTCTTTCAGGAAAGGAGAAAAGAAAAAGGGGCGGGGCGGGGGGGGGCCCGGGGGGGTGGGGGACAACCCAAGAAAACCCAAATCCAAACCACAAGCCCCCCAACCCCCCCAAAAAAAACAACCTCAAAAATCAGGATCAGAGAAAGCCAAAGCAACTGGAAAAAACCCCCAAAAAACCCCCAAAACAGCCCCCCCCCCCCCCCCCCCCCAGAAAAACAAAACAAAACAAAATACCAAAGCAAACCCAAACCAAATCCCCCCAAAGAACAACAACAAAAAAATGGAAAACATGTCATGGTCTTGAAAGGGGGGGGTGGGGTTGGGGTTCATTGTGTGGGACGGGGGGTCGATCGAGCCATCTGGCTCCGGGGTGTTATGAGGCTGTGAGCTTCGCCCGGCTCCGGGGTCGCTGGGCACGGCGAGGTGCCCGGGCGGCGGGCGACAACAGGGGGACAGCAGGTCTACCATGGATCCGAGCCGGACCCGGCTCATCAGGTCTACCCCGGCGGCGGCTGGGGACATCAGGTCTACCCCGGCTCCGGCCGGGGACATCAGGTCTACCCCGGCTGCGGCCGGGGACATCAGGTCTACCCCGGCTCCGGTCGGGGACATCAGGTCTACCCCGGCTCCGCCCGGGGACATCAGGTCTACCCCGGCTGCGGCCGGGGACAACAGGTCTACCCCGGCTCCGGTCGGGGACATCAGGTCTACCCCGGCTCCGGCCGGGGACATCAGGTCTACCCCGGCTCCGCCCGGGGACATCAGGTCTACCCCCGCTGCGGCCGGGGACATCAGGTCTACCCCGGCTGCGGCCGGGGACATCAGGTCTACCCCGGCTCCGGCCGGGGACAACAGGTCTACCTCCGCTGCGGCCGGGGACATCAGGTCTACCCCCGCTGCGGCCGGGGACATCAGGTCTACCCCGGCTCCGGTCGGGGACATCAGGTCTACCCCGGCTCCGCCTGGGGACATCAGGTCTACCCCGGCTGCGGCCGGGGACAACAGGTCTACCCCGGCTCCGGCCGGGGACATCAGGTCTACCCCGGCTCCGCCCGGGGACATCAGGTCTACCCCGGCTCCGCCCGGGGACATCAGGTCTACCCCGGCTCCGGCCGGGGACATCAGGTCTACCCCGGCTGCGGCCGGGGACAACAGGTCTACCCCGGCTCCGGTCGGGGACAACAGGTCTACCTCCGCTGTGGCCGGGGACATCAGGTCTACCCCGGCTCCGGTCGGGGACATCAGGTCTACCCCGGCTCCGGCCGGGGACATCAGGTCTACCCCGGCTGCGGCCGGGGACATCAGGTCTACCCCGGCTGCGGCCGGGGACATCAGGTCTACCCCGGCTCCGGCCGGGGACAACAGGTCTACCCCGGCTCCGGTCGGGGACATCAGGTCTACCCCGGCTCCGGCCGTGGACATCAGGTCTACCCCGGCTCCGGCCGTGGACATCAGGTCTACCCCGGCTGCGGCCGGGGACATCAGGTCTACCCCGGCTCCGGCCGGGGACATCAGGTCTACCCCGGCTCCGCCCGGGGACAACAGGTCTACCCCGGCTCCGGCCGGGGACATCAGGTCTACCCCGGCTCCGGTCGGGGACATCAGGTCTACCCCGGCTGCGGCCGGGGACATCAGGTCTACCCCGGCTCCGCCCGGGGACATCAGGTCTACCCCGGCTGCGGCCGGGGACATCAGGTCTACCCCGGCTGCGGCCGGGGACAACAGGTCTACCCCGGCTCCGGTCGGGGACATCAGGTCTACCCCGGCTCCGGCCGGGGACAACAGGTCTACCTCCGCTGCGGCCGGGGACATCAGGTCTACCCCGGCTCCGGTCGGGGACAACAGGTCTACCCCGGCTCCGCCCGGGGACATCAGGTCTACCCCGGCTCCGGCCGGGGACATCAGGTCTACCCCGGCTCCGCCCGGGGACATCAGGTCTACCCCCGCTGCGGCCGGGGACATCAGGTCTACCCCGGCTGCGGCCGGGGACATCAGGTCTACCCCGGCTCCGGCCGGGGACAACAGGTCTACCTCCGCTGCGGCCGGGGACATCAGGTCTACCCCCGCTGCGGCCGGGGACATCAGGTCTACCCCGGCTCCGGTCGGGGACATCAGGTCTACCCCGGCTCCGCCTGGGGACATCAGGTCTACCCCGGCTGCGGCCGGGGACAACAGGTCTACCCCGGCTCCGGCCGGGGACATCAGGTCTACCCCGGCTCCGCCCGGGGACATCAGGTCTACCCCGGCTCCGCCCGGGGACATCAGGTCTACCCCGGCTCCGGCCGGGGACATCAGGTCTACCCCGGCTGCGGCCGGGGACAACAGGTCTACCCCGGCTCCGGTCGGGGACAACAGGTCTACCTCCGCTGTGGCCGGGGACATCAGGTCTACCCCGGCTCCGGTCGGGGACATCAGGTCTACCCCGGCTCCGGCCGGGGACATCAGGTCTACCCCGGCTGCGGCCGGGGACATCAGGTCTACCCCGGCTGCGGCCGGGGACATCAGGTCTACCCCGGCTCCGGCCGGGGACAACAGGTCTACCCCGGCTCCGGTCGGGGACATCAGGTCTACCCCGGCTCCGGCCGTGGACATCAGGTCTACCCCGGCTCCGGCCGTGGACATCAGGTCTACCCCGGCTGCGGCCGGGGACATCAGGTCTACCCCGGCTCCGGCCGGGGACATCAGGTCTACCCCGGCTCCGCCCGGGGACAACAGGTCTACCCCGGCTCCGGCCGGGGACATCAGGTCTACCCCGGCTCCGGTCGGGGACATCAGGTCTACCCCCGCTGCGGCCGGGGACATCAGGTCTACCCCGGCTCCGCCCGGGGACATCAGGTCTACCCCGGCTGCGGCCGGGGACATCAGGTCTACCCCGGCTGCGGCCGGGGACAACAGGTCTACCCCGGCTCCGGTCGGGGACATCAGGTCTACCCCGGCTCCGGCCGGGGACAACAGGTCTACCTCCGCTGCGGCCGGGGACATCAGGTCTACCCCGGCTCCGGTCGGGGACAACAGGTCTACCCCGGCTCCGGCCGGGGACATCAGGTCTACCCCGGCTGCGGCCGGGGACATCAGGTCTACCCCGGCTCCGGCCGGGGACAACAGGTCTACCCCGGCTGCGGCCGGGGACATCAGGTCTACCCCGGCTCCGGTCGGGGACATCAGGTCTACCCCGGCTCCGGCCGGGGACAACAGGTCTACCTCCGCTGTGGCCGGGGACATCAGGTCTACCCCGGCTCCGGTCGGGGACAACAGGTCTACCCCGGCTGCGGCCGGGGACATCAGGTCTACCCCGGCTGCGGCCGGGGACATCAGGTCTACCCCGGCTGCGGCCGGGGACATCAGGTCTACCCCGGCTCCGGTCGGGGACATCAGGTCTACCCCGGCTCCGGTCGGGGACATCAGGTCTACCCCGGCTCCGGCCGGGGACATCAGGTCTACCCCGGCTCCGCCCGGGGACAACAGGTCTACCCCGGCTCCGGTCGGGGACATCAGGTCTACCTCGCTCCGGGGTCCGCCGGGGGCCGGCCTTGCCCCCTGGTGGCGGGCGCCGGCCGGGGACATCAGGTCTACCTCGCTCCGGCGGGACTTAGTGCAATTTCGGCGCCGGCCGGGTAGACCTGTTGTCCCGGCCGTCTGCGGAAGTTCACCAAGGGGTCGCTGTTGTCGGCCGCCTCCGGCTGCGTCATGGTAGGAGGCGGCCTGCGTTGGCGCCCCTCCCCGGTCGAGCTGCATTGGTCCTCTTGGAGGCCTGGCCGGCTTTGGACTCGTCTGTCCGTCTTATGGGAGCGAGGTGACGGGCCGCATCCCCGCAGGTTGACCCCGTACCTGCGTCCGAGGCGGAGCGGAGCGGCCGCGCGTGCGGTCGCCAGGGCCAAGCGAGTGCCGCCTAGCCGGGACGAAGCGCGCGTGCCTTTGTGTCCCGGCTCCCGTCCTTCCCAGGGAAAAGTGGGTCCAGTTGGCGAGGCGAGAGAGAAGGGGCCGCGCGAAAGAGCCGGATCCGCGGAGGCGAGAGAGAAGGGCCGCGCAAGAGCGGATCCGGAGAAGGCCGAGAGAGAGAGCAAGAAGGGGGCGAAAGACGATCCGAGAAAGCTGCTCGCCGGCCCCGAGGCGGGGAGAGAGAGCCGAGAGAGCGAGAGCGAGCCCAGAGAGAGAGTTGCCGAGAGAGAAGAGAGAGAGTGAGAGTTGAGCGAGAGAGAGAGAAAGAGAAGCCGCGAGCAGCGTGTCCCGCTCCGGCCCGGCTTCTGCCGGTCGATTGGCCACGGGGGGGGGCGGCCCCCCCCGGGCACCGGTGGCGGGCGAGGCGGCGGCGCCTCGTCCCTTTTCTGCCCGGCCTTAAGCCGGGGGCCCGCTCGGCGGGCGCGGTTTTGGGCCCGTCGGTCCGCCTCGGCGGTGGCGGCGGTGCTCGGCCCGCGTTGGAGAAGCCGTCCCCCTCCCTCGGCCTTAAGCCGGGGGGACCCGCCTTGTGGCGGGCAGAATTTTTGGGCCTAGTTCTTTTTTTTTTTTTTTTTTGAACTTGCCGGGCCCGGCACCCGACGGAGAGCCCCCCCGGACTGGTCCTGGGCGAGGCGGCGGCGCCTCGCCTACCTCGGTCGTGGCCGGATCGACTGAGCCGCTTGTGCCGGGCGGGGCCGGCTTTGCCGCTTTGCCGGGTCGGTTGCTTTCGGTTGAGGCGGGCGGAGTGTGGGGGGCACCCGCCAGGCCTCCTCCGCGGGCCTTCTTTCTTTTTCTCTGGCGGCCCTAAGCCGCGGCACTGAGGAGCGTTGCGACGACAGCGCGAGGCGGGATGCCGGTGAGTCCGTGGTGGGGAGGCAGTTGAGGCCCGTCACTCGGCCCCCCCGCTGCGGGCCCCTGGCCCCGTGGCCCCCGTGGCTAGCACGGGGCGTTGCGAACGCGCCTCCGTGTGCCTTTTTCTTTTGTCGTGCCGTCCCCCGGCCTTTTTTGTTCCGGCAGGGCAAGCCGACCGCCGCGAGGCCGGGCGAAAGCCGCCGGTGGCCCGTGGCCGCGCCAGGTCGGTGGCACTTTTTCTCGCACGCTCGGCCGGGTTCTCCCCGGGCCGCTCCAGTCCCGCCGTTGCCGGCTGCGGGCGGGCGGGTGGCGGCACCCCCCGCGCTCCTCTGCTGCTGAGGCGAGCGAGCGAGCCGACGGGCAGGTGGGCTGGGCGGCCGTCGCCGTTGTTGTCCCAGGAAGCGTGGCCGTGGGGCCCTTGTCGCCGTCGGCGCGGAGCCGCGGCTGATCGATGTGGCTTTTCGGGTGGCG
>NW_027509874.1:120000-127500 GCF_051311805.1 Agelaius phoeniceus
TCCCGGGCCCCTGGGGTAGACCTGTTGTCCCAGGCTCCTTGGGGTAGACCTGATGTCCCGGGCCACCGGGGTAGACCTGATGTCCGGGGCCTCCGGGGTAGACCAGTTGTCCCGGGCCCCTGGGGTAGACCTGTTGTCCCAGGCTCCTTGGGGTAGACCTGATGTCCCGGGCCACCGGGGTAGACCTGATGTCCGGGGCCTCCGGGGTAGACCTGATGTCCGGGGCCTCCGGGGTAGACCAGTTGTCCCGGGCCCCTGGGGTAGACCTGTTGTCCCAGGCTCCTTGGGGTAGACCTGATGTCCCGGGCCACCGGGGTAGACCTGATGTCCGGGGCCTCCGGGGTAGACCTGATGTCCGGGGCCTCCGGGGTAGACCAGTTGTCCCGGGCCCCTGGGGTAGACCTGTTGTCCCAGGCCCCTTGGGGTAGACCTGATGTCCCGGGCCACCGGGGTAGACCTGATGTCCGGGGCCTCCGGGGTAGACCTGATGTCCGGGGCCTCAGGGGTAGACCTGTTGTCCCGGGCCCCTTGGGTAGACCTGTTGTCCCAGGCTTCGGGGTAGACCTGTTGTCCCAGGCCTTCAGGGTAGACCTGTTGTCCCGGGCCGCCGGGGTAGACCTGTTGTCCTAGGCTTCGGGGTAGACCTGTTGTCCCGGGCCGCCGGGGTAGACCTGTTGTCCCGGGCCGCCAGGGTAGACCTGATGTCCTAGGCTTCGGGGTAGACCTGATGGCCGAGGCCCCTAGGGTAGACCTGTTGTCCCGGGCCTCCGGGGTAGACCTGTTGTCCCAGGCCCCTTGGGGTAGACCTGATGTCCTAGGCTTCGGGGTAGACCTGATGGCCGAGGCCCCTTGGGTAGACCTGTTGTCCCAGGCCCCTTGGGGTAGACCTGTTGTCCCGGGCCGCCGGGGTAGACCTGTTGTCCCGGGCCTCCGGGGTAGACCTGTTGTCCCGGGCCGCCGGGGTAGACCTGTTGTCCCAGGCCTTCAGGGTAGACCTGTTGTCCCGGGCCTCCGGGGTAGACCTGTTGTCCCGGGCCGCCGGGCTAGACCTGTTGTCCCGGGCCTTCAGGGTAGACCTGTTGTCCCGGGCCGCCGGGGTAGACCTGTTGTCCTAGGCTTCGGGGTAGACCTGTTGTCCCGGGCCGCCGGGGTAGACCTGTTGTCCCGGGCCGCCGGGGTAGACCTGATGGCCGAGGCCCCTAGGGTAGACCTGTTGTCCCGGGCCTCCGGGGTAGACCTGTTGTCCTAGGCTTCGGGGTAGACCTGATGTCCTAGGCTTCGGGGTAGACCTGATGGCCGAGGCCCCTTGGGTAGACCTGTTGTCCCAGGCCCCTTGGGGTAGACCTGTTGTCCCGGGCCGCCGGGGTAGACTTGATGTCCTAGGCTTCGGGGTAGACCTGTTGTCCCAGGCCCCTTGGGGTAGACCTGATGTCCTAGGCTTCGGGGTAGACCTGATGTCTTAGGCTTCCGGGGTAGACCTGTTGTCCCGGGCCTCCGGGGTAGACCTGTTGTCCCAGGCTTCGGGGTAGGCCTGATGGCCGAGGCCCCTAGGGTAGACCTGTTGTCCCGGGCCGCCGGGCTAGACCTGTTGTCCCGGGCCTCCGGGGTAGACCTGTTGTCCCAGGCCCCTTGGGGTAGACCTGATGTCCTAGGCTTCGGGGTAGACCTGATGGCCGAGGCCCCTAGGGTAGACCTGGCCTTGGCCTACGGCAGCCTGGGCCTCCGGGGTAGACCTGACAGCCGAGGCCCGGGGTAGACCTGTTGTCCTAGGCTTCGGGGTAGACCTGTTGTCCTAGGCTTCGGGGTAGACCTGTTGTCCCGGGCCTCCGGGGTAGACCTGTTGTCCCGCGCCGCCGGGGTAGACCTGTTGTCCCAGGCCCCTTGGGTAGACCTGTTGTCCCGGGCCCCTTGGGGTAGACCTGTTGTCCCGGGCCGCCGGGGTAGACCTGATGTCCTGCGCTTCCGGGGTAGACCTGATAGCCCAGGCCCCTTGGGGTAGACCTTTTGTCCCAGGCCCTGGGGGTAGACCTGTTGTCCCCGGGCGGGCCCTCGCCTACGGCAGCCCGGCCCCTTGGCTAGACCTGTTGTCCCAGGCCCCTAGGGTAGACCTGTTGTCCCAGGCTCTTGGCTAGACCTGTTGTCCCGGGCCGGCCTTGGCCTACGGCAGCCTAGCAAGCGGCAAAAGGATGCAGACAGCGCCGGGGAGGCTGATGGGGGAGGGCGGGGCGCCCCCAACCGCCCATGGCCGGCTGCGCTTGCCACAGAGCGGGCAGGGCCAGGGGCCGGGGCAGGGCCAGGGAGAGAGGGCACGCCAGAGCGTGAATGCCTATGGGCGGGCCGGCGGGCGGCTGCGCGCGCGCGGGTGGCAGGGGGGGCCGGGTGGAGGTGGCTGGGGAGGGGTTGGCGAGGGGGCGGGGATGGTTGGCCGCGCCTTCCTTTCACGCGCAGCGGTGTGGTAGCCTGCAGGCGTGGCCGTGCGTTAGGGTTAGGGTTAGGGTTAGTTGGGGGGGGGGGGGGGGGGTTAGGGTTAGGGTTAGGGTTAGGGTTAGTGGGGGGGGGGGTTAGGGTTAGGGTTAGGGTTAGGGTTAGGGTTAGGGTTAGTGGGGGGGGGGGTTAGGGGGTTAGGGTTAGGGTTAGGGTTAGTGGGGGGGGGGTTAGGGTTAGGGTTAGGGTTAGGGTTAGGGTTAGTGGGGGGCGGGGGGAGTTAGGGTTAGTGTTAGGGTTAGGGTTAGTCGGGGGCGGGGGGAGTTAGGGTTAGGGTTAGGGTTAGTTGGGGGGGGGGGTGCGTGTCACTGTTTCTGTCTCTGTGCGGACCAGGGCCGGTGGCTTCGTGCCGGCCCCGGGCGCCTCGGCACCGAGTCCCCACGGCCCCCTAGAGTCACGTCGAGGGCCCAAGACCTCTGCGGACCGTGAAACAACCCGCCCGAAAGCTACACACAGCGCCTGTGTGCTGGCGGCGGTGCCGGCGGCCGCCGTCGCCTCTACCGGCGGGCGGGGCGGGGCGGGGCGGGGAGGGGAGGGGAGGGGCGCGGCGGGGCGAGCCGCATCGGGGCCAGGGGGGCCGGCCTGGGTAGGTTCCACCCCAGGAGGGCGTGGCGGGGCAGGGCGGGGGGTGGGTGGTGGGGGCGCTGTTTGGCCAGGTCAGCGTGTCAGCAGGCAGAGCACCGGCCTCGGCTTGCCCGTCGGCTCGGCTGGGGGCGCTTCCGATACGAAAGAAAAAGAAATCAAATGGGTCAATTTTTGGGTTGGTTTGCTTTCCCGGATAAGTTTCTCGTTCCAAGCAAATAGAAGAGCCATTCTTTCAGGAAAGGAGAAAAGAAAAAGGGGCGGGGCGGGGGGGGGGCCCGGGGGGGTGGGGGACAACCCAAGAAAACCCAAATCCAAACCACAAGCCCCCCAACCCCCCCAAAAAAAACCACCTCAAAAATCAGTATCAGAGAAAGCCAAAGCAACTGGAAAAAAACCCCCAAAAACCCCCAAAACAGCCCCCCCCCCCCCCCCCCCAGAAAAACAAAACAAAACAAAATACCAAAGCAAACCCAACCAAATCCCCCCAAAGAACAACAACAAAAAAATGGAAAACATGTCATGGTCTTGAAAGGGGGGGGTGGGGTTGGGGTTCATTGTGTGGGACGGGGGGTCGATCGAGCCATCTGGCTCCGGGGTGTTATGAGGCTGTGAGCTTCGCCCGGCTCCGGGGTCGCTGGGCACGGCGAGGTGCCCGGGCGGCGGGGCGACAACAGGGGGACAGCAGGTCTACCATGGATCCGAGCCGGACCCGGCTCATCAGGTCTACCCCCGGCGGCGGCTGGGGACATCAGGTCTACCCCGGCTCCGGCCGGGGACATCAGGTCTACCCCGGCTGCGGCCGGGGACATCAGGTCTACCCCGGCTCCGGTCGGGGACATCAGGTCTACCCCGGCTCCGGTCGGGGACATCAGGTCTACCCCGGCTGCGGCCGGGGACAACAGGTCTACCCCGGCTCCGGTCGGGGACATCAGGTCTACCCCGGCTCCGGCCGGGGACATCAGGTCTACCCCGGCTCCGCCCGGGGACATCAGGTCTACCCCCGCTGCGGCCGGGGACATCAGGTCTACCCGGCTGCGGCCGGGGACATCAGGTCTACCCCGGCTCCGGCCGGGGACAACAGGTCTACCTCCGCTGCGGCCGGGGACATCAGGTCTACCCCGGCTGCGGCCGGGGACATCAGGTCTACCCCGGCTCCGGTCGGGGACATCAGGTCTACCCCGGCTCCGCCTGGGGACATCAGGTCTACCCCGGCTGCGGCCGGGGACAACAGGTCTACCCCGGCTCCGGCCGGGGACATCAGGTCTACCCCGGCTCCGCCCGGGGACATCAGGTCTACCCCGGCTCCGCCCGGGGACATCAGGTCTACCCCGGCTCCGGCCGGGGACATCAGGTCTACCCCGGCTGCGGCCGGGGACAACAGGTCTACCCCGGCTCCGGTCGGGGACATCAGGTCTACCCCGGCTCCGGTCGTGGACATCAGGTCTACCCCGGCTGCGGCCGGGGACATCAGGTCTACCCCGGCTCCGGCCGGGGACATCAGGTCTACCCCGGCTCCGCCCGGGGACAACAGGTCTACCCCGGCTCCGGCCGGGGACATCAGGTCTACCCCGGCTCCGGTCGGGGACATCAGGTCTACCCCCGCTGCGGCCGGGGACATCAGGTCTACCCCGGCTCCGCCCGGGGACATCAGGTCTACCCCGGCTCCGCCCGGGGACATCAGGTCTACCCCGGCTGCGGCCGGGGACATCAGGTCTACCCCGGCTCCGGTCGGGGACATCAGGTCTACCCCGGCTGCGGCCGGGGACATCAGGTCTACCCCGGCTCCGGTCGGGGACAACAGGTCTACCCCGGCTCCGGCCGGGGACATCAGGTCTACCCCGGCTGCGGCCGGGGACATCAGGTCTACCCCGGCTCCGGCCGGGGACAACAGGTCTACCCCGGCTGCGGCCGGGGACATCAGGTCTACCCCGGCTCCGGTCGGGGACATCAGGTCTACCCCGGCTCCGGCCGGGGACAACAGGTCTACCTCCGCTGTGGCCGGGGACATCAGGTCTACCCCGGCTCCGGTCGGGGACATCAGGTCTACCCCGGCTCCGGCCGGGGACAACAGGTCTACCCCGGCTGCGGCCGGGGACATCAAGTCTACCCCGGCTCCGGTCGGGGACATCAGGTCTACCCCGGCTCCGGTCGGGGACATCAGGTCTACCCCGGCTCCGCCCGGGGACATCAGGTCTACCCCGGCTCCGCCCGGGGACAACAGGTCTACCCCGGCTCCGGTCGGGGACATCAGGTCTACCTCGCTCCGGGGTCCGCCGGGGGCCGGCCTTGCCCCCTGGTGGCGGGCGCCGGCCGGGGACATCAGGTCTACCTCGCTCCGGCGGGACTTAGTGCAATTTCGGCGCCGGCCGGGTAGACCTGTTGTCCCGGCCGTCTGCGGAAGTTCACCAAGGGGTCGCTGTTGTCGGCCGCCTCCGGCTGCGTCATGGTAGGAGGCGGCCTGCGTTGGCGCCCCTCCCCGGTCGAGCTGCATTGGTCCTCTTGGAGGCCTGGCCGGCTTTGGACTCGTCTGTCCGTCTTATGGGAGCGAGGTGACGGGCCGCATCCCCGCAGGTTGACCCCGTACCTGCGTCCGAGGCGGAGCGGAGCGGCCGCGCGTGCGGTCGCCAGGGCCAAGCGAGTGCCGCCTAGCCGGGACGAAGCGCGCGTGCCTTTGTGTCCCGGCTCCCGTCCTTCCCAGGGAAAAGTGGGTCCAGTTGGCGAGGCGAGAGAGAAGGGGCCGCGCGAAAGAGCCGGATCCGCGGAGGCGAGAGAGAAGGGCCGCGCAAGAGCGGATCCGGAGAAGGCCGAGAGAGAGAGCAAGAAGGGGGCGAAAGACGATCCGAGAAAGCTGCTCGCCGGCCCCGAGGCGGGGAGAGAGAGCCGAGAGAGCGAGAGCGAGCCCAGAGAGAGAGTTGCCGAGAGAGAAGAGAGAGAGTGAGAGTTGAGCGAGAGAGAGAGAAAGAGAAGCCGCGAGCAGCGTGTCCCGCTCCGGCCCGGCTTCTGCCGGTCGATTGGCCACGGGGGGGGGCGGCCCCCCCCGGGCACCGGTGGCGGGCGAGGCGGCGGCGCCTCGTCCCTTTTCTGCCCGGCCTTAAGCCGGGGGCCCGCTCGGCGGGCGCGGTTTTGGGCCCGTCGGTCCGCCTCGGCGGTGGCGGCGGTGCTCGGCCCGCGTTGGAGAAGCCGTCCCCCTCCCTCGGCCTTAAGCCGGGGACCCGCCTTGTGGCGGGCAGAATTTTTGGGCCTAGTTCGTTTTTTTTTTTTTTTTTTGAACTTGCCGGGCCCGGCACCCGACGGAGAGCCCCCCCGGACTGGTCCTGGGCGAGGCGGCGGCGCCTCGCCTACCTCGGTCGTGGCCGGATCGACTGAGCCGCTTGTGCCGGGCGGGGCCGGCTTTGCCGCGCCGGGTCGGTTGCTTTCGGTTGAGGCGGGCGGAGTGTGGGGGGCACCCGCCAGGCCTCCTCCGCGGGCCTTCTTTCTTTTTCTCTGGCGGCCCTAAGCCGCGGCACTGAGGAGCGTTGCGACGACAGCGCGAGGCGGGATGCCGGTGAGTCCGTGGTGGGGAGGCAGTTGAGGCCCGTCACTCGGCCCCCCCGCTGCGGGCCCCTGGCCCCGTGGCCCCCGTGGCTAGCACGGGGCGTTGCGAACGCGCCTCCGTGTGCCTTTTTCTTTTGTCGTGCCGTCCCCCGGCCTTTTTTGTTCCGGCAGGGCAAGCCGACCGCCGCGAGGCCGGGCGAAAGCCGCCGGTGGCCCGTGGCCGCGCCAGGTCGGTGGCACTTTTTCTCGCACGCTCGGCCGGGTTCTCCCCGGGCCGCTCCAGTCCCGCCGTTGCCGGCTGCGGGCGGGCGGGTGGCGGCACCCCCCGCGCTCCTCTGCTGCTGAGGCGAGCGAGCGAGCCGACGGGCAGGTGGGCTGGGCGGCCGTCGCCGTTGTTGTCCCAGGAAGCGTGGCCGTGGGGCCCTTGTCGCCGTCGGCGCGGAGCCGCGGCTGATCGATGTGGCTTTTCGGGTGGCGTCGGAGAGGGCCCCCGGCGGGCCGGCTCTCCTTCCGAGGCTTCTCTGTGGCGGGGAAGCCACGGCGGGGAGGGTCCGGTGCTCGGGCAGGGCGGTCTCCTTTCCAATTCGCTTCCCGTCGCAGGCGAGGTGTCGCCCCTCCCGCTGGCCTGGGGAAGGGCGTCTTGACCGTCCCGAGCTGTGTGACGGCCGCGTGGCCCCGCGAGCCTTCAGGTGTCCTTGAAAAAACCACGCGAGGTGCCGGTGCCGGCCCCGGTCCGGGGAGCGCCCGTGTGGGTGCCGGCCGCGAGCAGCGCCGGGCGGCGGTGCGGCTGGAGCTGAGCCGCGAGAAGGGAAAAGAGACGAGAGAAGAGAGAAGGGCGAAAGTGTGCCCGAAGGCGATGGGGCGCGGACGCGGGTGGCCCAGAGCCCGGTCCGCAGG
>NW_027509874.1:140000-147500 GCF_051311805.1 Agelaius phoeniceus
GACCTGATGTCCCGGGCCACCGGGGTAGACCTGATGTCCGGGGCCTCCGGGGTAGACCAGTTGTCCCGGGCCCCTGGGGTAGACCTGTTGTCCCAGGCTCCTTGGGGTAGACCTGATGTCCCGGGCCACCGGGGTAGACCTGATGTCCGGGGCCTCCGGGGTAGACCAGTTGTCCCGGGCCCCTGGGGTAGACCTGTTGTCCCAGGCTCCTTGGGGTAGACCTGATGTCCCGGGCCACCGGGGTAGACCTGATGTCCGGGGCCTCCGGGGTAGACCTGATGTCCGGGGCCTCCGGGGTAGACCAGTTGTCCCGGGCCCCTGGGGTAGACCTGTTGTCCCAGGCTCCTTGGGGTAGACCTGATGTCCCGGGCCACCGGGGTAGACCTGATGTCCGGGGCCTCCGGGGTAGACCTGATGTCCGGGGCCTCCGGGGTAGACCAGTTGTCCCGGGCCCCTGGGGTAGACCTGTTGTCCCAGGCTCCTTGGGGTAGACCTGATGTCCCGGGCCACCGGGGTAGACCTGATGTCCGGGGCCTCCGGGGTAGACCAGTTGTCCCGGGCCCCTGGGGTAGACCTGTTGTCCCAGGCTCCTTGGGGTAGACCTGATGTCCCGGGCCACCGGGGTAGACCTGATGTCCGGGGCCTCCGGGGTAGACCTGATGTCCGGGGCCTCCGGGGTAGACCAGTTGTCCCGGGCCCCTGGGGTAGACCTGTTGTCCCAGGCTCCTTGGGGTAGACCTGATGTCCCGGGCCACCGGGGTAGACCTGATGTCCGGGGCCTCCGGGGTAGACCTGATGTCCGGGGCCTCCGGGGTAGACCAGTTGTCCCGGGCCCCTGGGGTAGACCTGTTGTCCCAGGCTCCTTGGGGTAGACCTGATGTCCCGGGCCACCGGGGTAGACCTGATGTCCGGGGCCTCCGGGGTAGACCAGTTGTCCCGGGCCCCTGGGGTAGACCTGTTGTCCCAGGCTCCTTGGGGTAGACCTGATGTCCCGGGCCACCGGGGTAGACCTGATGTCCGGGCCCTCCGGGGTAGACCTGATGTCCGGGGCCTCAGGGGTAGACCTGTTGTCCCGGGCCCCTTGGGTAGACCTGTTGTCCAAGGCTTCGGGGTAGACCTGTTGTCCCAGGCCTTCAGGGTAGACCTGTTGTCCCGGGCCGCCGGGGTAGACCTGTTGTCCTAGGCTTCGGGGTAGACCTGTTGTCCCGGGCCGCCGGGGTAGACCTGTTGTCCCGGGCCGCCAGGGTAGACCTGATGTCCTAGGCTTCGGGGTAGACCTGATGGCCGAGGCCCCTAGGGTAGACCTGTTGTCCCGGGCCTCCGGGGTAGACCTGTTGTCCCAGGCCCCTTGGGGTAGACCTGATGTCCTAGGCTTCGGGGTAGACCTGATGGCCGAGGCCCCTAGGGTAGACCTGGCCTTGGCCTACGGCAGCCTGGGCCTCCGGGGTAGACCTGACAGCCGAGGCCCGGGGTAGACCTGTTGTCCTAGGCTTCGGGGTAGACCTGTTGTCCCGGGCCTCCGGGGTAGACCTGTTGTCCCGGGCCTCCGGGGTAGACCTGTTGTCCCGCGCCACCGGGGTAGACCTGTTGTCCCAGGCCCCTTGGGTAGACCTGTTGTCCCGGGCCCCTTGGGGTAGACCTGTTGTCCCAGGCCCCTTGGGGTAGACCTGATGTCCTAGGCTTCGGGGTAGACCTGATGGCCGAGGCCCCTTGGGTAGACCTGTTGTCCCAGGCCCCTTGGGGTAGACCTGTTGTCCCGGGCCGCCGGGGTAGACCTGTTGTCCCGGGCCGCCAGGGTAGACCTGATGTCCTAGGCTTCGGGGTAGACCTGATGGCCGAGGCCCCTAGGGTAGACCTGTTGTCCCGGGCCTCCGGGGTAGACCTGTTGTCCCAGGCCCCTTGGGGTAGACCTGATGTCCTAGGCTTCGGGGTAGACCTGATGGCCGAGGCCCCTAGGGTAGACCTGGCCTTGGCCTACGGCAGCCTGGGCCTCCGGGGTAGACCTGACAGCCGAGGCCCGGGGTAGACCTGTTGTCCTAGGCTTCGGGGTAGACCTGTTGTCCCGGGCCTCCGGGGTAGACCTGTTGTCCCGCGCCACCGGGGTAGACCTGTTGTCCCAGGCCCCTTGGGTAGACCTGTTGTCCCGGGCCCCTTGGGGTAGACCTGTTGTCCCGGGCCGCCGGGGTAGACCTGATGTCCTGCGCTTCCGGGGTAGACCTGATAGCCCAGGCCCCTTGGGGTAGACCTTTTGTCCCAGGCCCTGGGGGTAGACCTGTTGTCCCCGGGCGGGCCCTCGCCTACGGCAGCCCGGCCCCTTGGCTAGACCTGTTGTCCCAGGCCCCTAGGGTAGACCTGTTGTCCCAGGCTCTTGGCTAGACCTGTTGTCCCGGGCCGGCCTTGGCCTACGGCAGCCTAGCAAGCGGCAAAAGGATGCAGACAGCGCCGGGGAGGCTGATGGGGGAGGGCGGGGCGCCCCCAACCGCCCATGGCCGGCTGCGCTTGCCACAGAGCGGGCAGGGCCAGGGGCCGGGGCAGGGCCAGGGAGAGAGGGCACGCCAGAGCGTGAATGCCTATGGGCGGGCCGGCGGGCGGCTGCGCGCGCGCGGGGTGGCAGGGGGGGCCGGGTGGAGGTGGCTGGGGAGGGGTTGGCGAGGGGGCGGGGATGGTTGGCCGCGCCTTCCTTTCACGCGCAGCGGTGTGGTAGCCTGCAGGCGTGGCCGTGCGTTAGGGTTAGGGTTAGGGTTAGTTGGGGGGGGGGGGGGGGGGGGTAGGGGTTAGGGTTAGGGTTAGGGTTAGTGGGGGGGGGGGTTAGGGTTAGGGTTAGGGTTAGGGTTAGTGGGGGGGGTTAGGTTAGGGTTAGGGTTAGGTAGGGGGGGGGTTAGGGGGTTAGGGTAGGGTTAGGGTTAGTGGGGGGGGGGTTAGGGGTTAGGGTTAGGGTTAGGGTTAGGGTTAGTGGGGGGGTAGGGTTAGGGTTAGGGTTAGGGCGTTAGGGTTAGGGTTAGTGGGGGTGCGGGGGGGTGGTTAGGGTTAGGGTTAGGTTAGGGGGGGGGTAGGGTGGGTAGGGTTAGTTTGGGGGGGGGGGGGGGGGGGGTGTGTGTCACTGTTTCTGTCTCTGTGCGGACGAGGGCCGGTGGCTTCGTGCCGGCCCCGGCGCCTCGGCACCGAGTCCCCACGGCCCCCTAGAGTCACGTCGAGGGCCCAAGACCTCTGCGGACCGTGAAACAACCCGCCCGAAAGCTACACACAGCGCCTGTGTGCTGGCGGCGGTGCCGGCGGCCGCCGTCGCCTCTACCGGCGGGCGGGGCGGGGCGGGGCGGGGAGGGGAGGGGCGCGGCGGGGCGAGCCGCATCGGGGCCAGGGGGGCCGGCCTGGGTAGGTTCCACCCCAGGAGGGCGTGGCGGGGCAGGGCGGGGGGTGGGTGGTGGGGGCGCTGTTTGGCCAGGTCAGCGTGTCAGCAGGCAGAGCACCGGCCTCGGCTTGCCCGTCGGCTCGGCTGGGGGCGCTTCCGATACGAAAGAAAAAGAAATCAAATGGGTCAATTTTTGGGTTGGTTTGCTTTCCCGGATAAGTTTCTCGTTCCAAGCAAATAGAAGAGCCATTCTTTCAGGAAAGGAGAAAAGAAAAAAGGGCGGGGCGGGGGGGGGCCCGGGGGGGTGGGGGACAACCCAAGAAAACCCAAATCCAAACCACAAGCCCCCCAACCCCCCCAAAAAAAACAACCTCAAAAATCAGTATCAGAGAAAGCCAAAGCAACTGGAAAAAACCCCCCAAAAACCCCCAAAACAGCCCCCCCCCCCCCCCCAGAAAAACAAAACAAAACAAAATACCAAAGCAAACCCAAACCAAATCCCCCCAAAGAACAACAACAAAAAAATGGAAAACATGTCATGGTCTTGAAAGGGGGGGGTGGGGTTGGGGTTCATTGTGTGGGACGGGGGGTCGATCGAGCCATCTGGCTCCGGGGTGTTATGAGGCTGTGAGCTTCGCCCGGCTTCGGGGTCGCTGGGCACGGCGAGGTGCCCGGGCGGCGGGCGACAACAGGGGGACAGCAGGTCTACCATGGATCCGAGCCGGACCCGGCTCATCAGGTCTACCCCGGCGGCGGCCGGGGACATCAGGTCTACCCCGGCTCCGGCCGGGGACATCAGGTCTACCCCGGCTGCGGCCGGGGACATCAGGTCTACCCCGGCTCCGCCCGGGGACATCAGGTCTACCCCGGCTCCGGCCGGGGACATCAGGTCTACCCCGGCTGCGGCCGGGGACATCAGGTCTACCCCGGCTCCGCCCGGGGACATCAGGTCTACCCCGGCTGCGGCCGGGGACATCAGGTCTACCCCGGCTCCGCCCGGGGACATCAGGTCTACCCCGGCTGCGGCCGGGGACATCAGGTCTACCCCGGCTGCGGCCGGGGACAACAGGTCTACCTCCGCTGCGGCCGGGGACATCAGGTCTACCCCGGCTGCGGCCGGGGACATCAGGTCTACCCCGGCTCCGGTCGGGGACATCAGGTCTACCCCGGCTCCGCCCGGGGACATCAGGTCTACCCCGGCTGCGGCCGGGGATATCAGGTCTACCCCGGCTGCGGCCGGGGACATCAGGTCTACCCCGGCTCCGCCCGGGGACATCAGGTCTACCCCGGCTGCGGCCGGGGACATCAGGTCTACCCCGGCTCCGCCCGGGGACATCAGGTCTACCCCGGCTCGGGCCGGGGACAACAGGTCTACCCCGGCTCCGCCCGGGGACATCAGGTCTACCCCGGCTCCGCCCGGGGACATCAGGTCTACCCCGGCTCCGGCCGGGGACATCAGGTCTACCCCGGCTGCGGCCGGGGACAACAGGTCTACCTCCGCTGTGGCCGGGGACATCAGGTCTACCCCGGCTCCGGTCGGGGACAACAGGTCTACCCCGGCTCCGGCCGGGGACATCAGGTCTACCCCGGCTGCGGCCGGGGACATCAGGTCTACCCCGGCTCCGGCCGGGGACAACAGGTCTACCCCGGCTCCGGTCGGGGACATCAGGTCTACCCCGGCTCCGGTCGTGGACATCAGGTCTACCCCGGCTCCGGTCGGGGACATCAGGTCTACCCCCGCTGCGGCCGGGGACATCAGGTCTACCCCGGCTCCGGTCGTGGACATCAGGTCTACCCCGGCTGCGGCCGGGGACATCAGGTCTACCCCGGCTCCGGTCGTGGACATCAGGTCTACCCCGGCTCCGGTCGGGGACATCAGGTCTACCTCGCTCCGGGGTCCGCCGGGGGCCGGCCTTGCCCCCTGGTGGCGGGCGCCGGCCGGGGACATCAGGTCTACCTCGCTCCGGCGGGACTTAGTGCAATTTCGGCGCCGGCCGGGTAGACCTGTTGTCCCGGCCGTCTGCGGAAGTTCACCAAGGGGTCGCTGTTGTCGGCCGCCTCCGGCTGCGTCATGGTAGGAGGCGGCCTGCGTTGGCGCCCCTCCCCGGTCGAGCTGCATTGGTCCTCTTGGAGGCCTGGCCGGCTTTGGACTCGTCTGTCCGTCTTATGGGAGCGAGGTGACGGGCCGCATCCCCGCAGGTTGACCCCGTACCTGCGTCCGAGGCGGAGCGGAGCGGCCGCGCGTGCGGTCGCCAGGGCCAAGCGAGTGCCGCCTAGCCGGGACGAAGCGCGCGTGCCTTTGTGTCCCGGCTCCCGTCCTTCCCAGGGAAAAGTGGGTCCAGTTGGCCAGGCGAGAGAGAAGGGGCCGCGCGAAAGAGGCGGATCCGCGGAG
Source organism: Agelaius phoeniceus (assembly GCF_051311805.1). Lineage (NCBI taxonomy): Eukaryota > Metazoa > Chordata > Aves > Passeriformes > Icteridae > Agelaius > Agelaius phoeniceus. The sequence continues at coordinate 145,742 of NW_027509874.1, forward strand.
GCGAGAGAGAAGGGCCGCGCAAGAGCGGATCCGGAGAAGGCCGAGAGAGAGAGCAAGAAGGGGGCGAAAGACGATCCGAGAAAGCTGCTCGCCGGCCCCGAGGCGAGGCGGGGAGAGAGAGCCGAGAGAGCGAGAGCGAGCCCAGAGAGAGAGTTGCCGAGAGAGAAGAGAGAAAGAGAAGCCGCGAGCAGCGTGTCCCGCTCCGGCCCGGCTTCTGCCGGTCGATTGGCCACGGGGGGGGGCGGCCCCCCCGGGCACCGGTGGCGGGCGAGGCGGCGGCGCCTCGTCCCTTTTCTGCCCGGCCTTAAGCCGGGGGCCCGCTCGGCGGGCGCGGTTTTGGGCCCGTCGGTCCGCCTCGGCGGTGGCGGCGGTGCTCGGCCCGCGTTGGAGAAGCCGTCCCCCTCCCTCGGCCTTAAGCCGGGGACCCGCCTTGTGGCGGGCAGAATTTTTGGGCCTAGTTCTTTTTTTTTTTTTTTTGAACTTGCCGGGCCCGGCACCCGACGGAGAGCCCCCCGGACTGGTCCTGGGCGAGGCGGCGGCGCCTCGCCTACCTCGGTCGTGGCCGGATCGACTGAGCCGCTTGTGCCGGGCGGGGCCGGCTTTGCCGCGCCGGGTCGGTTGCTTTCGGTTGAGGCGGGCGGAGTGTGGGGGGCACCCGCCAGGCCTCCTCCGCGGGCCTTCTTTCTTTTTCTCTGGCGGCCCTAAGCCGCGGCACTGAGGAGCGTTGCGACGACAGCGCGAGGCGGGATGCCGGTGAGTCCGTGGTGGGGAGGCAGTTGAGGCCCGTCACTCGGCCCCCCCGCTGCGGGCCCCTGGCCCCGTGGCCCCCGTGGCTAGCACGGGGCGTTGCGAACGCGCCTCCGTGTGCCTTTTTCTTTTGTCGTGCCGTCCCCCGGCCTTCTTTGTTCCGGCAGGGCAAGCCGACCGCCGCGAGGCCGGGCGAAAGCCGCCGGTGGCCCGTGGCCGCGCCAGGTCGGTGGCACTTTTTCTCGCACGCTCGGCCGGGTTCTCCCCGGGCCGCTCCAGTCCCGCCGTTGCCGGCTGCGGGCGGGCGGGTGGCGGCACCCCCCGCGCTCCTCTGCTGCTGAGGCGAGCGAGCGAGCCGACGGGCAGGTGGGCTGGGCGGCCGTCGCCGTTGTTGTCCCAGGAAGCGTGGCCGTGGGGCCCTTGTCGCCGTCGGCGCGGAGCCGCGGCTGATCGATGTGGCTTTTCGGGTGGCGTCGGAGAGGGCCCCCGGCGGGCCGGCTCTCCTTCCGAGGCTTCTCTGTGGCGGGGAAGCCACGGCGGGGAGGGTCCGGTGCTCGGGCAGGGCGGTCTCCTTTCCAATTCGCTTCCCGTCGCAGGCGAGGTGTCGCCCCTCCCGCTGGCCTGGGGAAGGGCGTCTTGACCGTCCCGAGCTGTGTGACGGCCGCGTGGCCCCGCGAGCCTTCAGGTGTCCTTGAAAAAACCACGCGAGGTGCCGGTGCCGGCCCCGGTCCGGGGAGCGCCCGTGTGGGTGCCGGCCGCGAGCAGCGCCGGGCGGCGGTGCGGCTGGAGCTGAGCCGCGAGAAGGGAAAAGAGACGCGAGAGAAGAGAGAAGGGCGAAAGTGTGCCCGAAGGCGATGGGGCGCGGACGCGGGTGGCCCAGAGCCCGGTCCGCAGGCTCCTTTGCCGTTCCGCCGCCTGCTGCAGAGCGAGCCGCGCCCCGGCTGAAAAGGGGCCTCGGTGTCCGGGCCGCGCCCGCCTCGTCGGGTCGCTGCCTCCTCTAGCACGTCCGGTG
>NW_027509874.1:157500-160000 GCF_051311805.1 Agelaius phoeniceus
GGGCACTCAGACTTCCCCCTCCGACTGGGTAGACCTGTTGTCCAGGGGTTTACCCGGCGCCAGGTCTAACTCCCAGCGGGTAGACCTGGTGTCTTTATTTCCCAGACACCGGGTAGACCTGTTGTCCAAAACTCAGCGGGTAGACCTGTTGTCTGGAAGTCAGCGGGTAGACCTGTTGTCCAAAAGACAGCGGGTAGACCTGTTGTCTGACAGTCAGCGGGTAGACCTGTTGTCCAAAACTCACCGGGTAGACCTGTTGTCTAAAACTGACCGGGTAGACCTGGTGTCCCAAATTGACTTAACATCTAAAACCACCAATTTGGCAGAAAATGAATTGGATTTGCTGGTGAATTTTTCTTTAGAGCTGTATAGATCGGACTTGCATGTGCATGAGGGTGTTCATTTTTCTGTGGATTGGGAGGTGTTGAACAGGTTGCCAGAGGTGTATGAAGAACTTGCACCACAACCGTGTGTGGGGGAGAACTTAGACTCGAGCCCCCCACAAGACAGTGAACTGCTTGTGCTTGGTGAGGGAAGCGGCGAGAAGGCGGGAGGAGGCACACCAGAGGCATTGCCCCCAGTGCTTGGGGAAAACGGAGGGCAGTCACCGGATAACATCGTGAAGGTGACTGTTCCTGACAAAAATCCACCTTGTCCTTGCTGTGGTACCCGGGTAAACTCTGTGGTAAGCCTGCTTGAACATCTTAAGGGGTCCCACGGGAAAAAGAGGGTTCGATTTCGGTGTGCCAAATGTGGAAAAGAAAATGTTAACTATCATAGTGTTATTTGTCATTTTCCAAAATGCAAGGGTGCAGAAATTGAAAAGGTTCCAGCTGGAGAGTGGATCTGTGAGGTATGCGGCAGAGATTTCACAACCAAAATTGGCCTGGGACAACACAAAAGATTGGCGCACCCGTTGATAAGAAACCAAGAAAGGATCGTTGCTTCCCAACCGAAAGAAACATCAAACCGAGGAGCCCACAAAAGGTGCTGGACAAAAGAAGAGGAAGAACTGCTGATAAAATTGGAGGCGCAGTTTGAGGGAAATAAAAACATCAATAAACTTATCGCCGAACACATAACGACCAAAACGGCAAAGCAGATTAGTGATAAAAGAAGATTGCTGCCCAAAAAATTGCCAGAAGTAACGGACAAGGAACCTGGGGTGTGTCTTCGCACCAGGAGAGCGGCCGGGAGCGTGGGAACGGAACCTGGGACGAGTCAACAGTCCCAGGCGGGAATATTGGACAATGGACCTGGGAAATGCCATCTGCCAGGGAGGCCGGCTGCCGGAGAGAAAACAATGGAGAAGTTGAGACGACACCCTGAGAAGGATAACGGTCGCCAGAAGACCAACGGCCAGCGGAGGGAGGGGCTGCTGCAGGCTCATTATCAAAAGACGATCAAAGAAGGCTTATCAGCTGGAGCAATTAACATCTTCCCCGGAGCATTCAAGCAATTAATGGACGGCCGGGAAATGAGAACAATGATCAATCAAACAGCGCAGGACTGCTTTGGATGCCTGGAATCGATAAGCCAGATAAGAACTGCTATGCGTGGGAAAAATTCCGGGAAGAAGGCAACTATGGAGCAACCAGCAAGAAAATTTCAGAAGTGGATGAAAGATAGGGCGATCAAAAAAGGTAATTTCCTTCGCTTCCAGCGTTTATTTCATCTCGACAGGGGGAAACTAGCGAAAATTATTTTGGATGACATCGAATGCTTGTCCTGTGATATATCACCCAGTGAAATTTATTCGGTCTTTAGAGCCAGATGGGAAACACCTGGTAATTTTGCCGGCCTTGGGGACTTTAAAATTACTGGGAAGGCAGACAACAATGCCTTCAAGGACTTAATCACGGCCAAAGAAATTGAACGAAATGTGCAGGAAATGAGCAAGGGCTCAGCTCCAGGTCCAGATGGGATTACTCTTGGGGACATCGTAAAGATGGATCCCGGGTATTCCCGGACTGCTGAGCTCTTCAACTTATGGTTAACATCTGGGGAGATCCCGGACATGGTGAGGGGGTGCAGATCTGTTCTGATTCCGAAGTCGACAAAACCGGAAAGATTAAAGGACATCAATAACTGGAGACCCATCACGATCGGTTCCATCTTGCTGAGACTGTTCTCCAGGATTGTAACAGCAAGGCTAAGCAAAGCGTGCCCCCTCAACCCAAGGCAAAGAGGCTTTATTAGAGCGGCAGGTTGCTCTGAAAACCTGAAACTCCTGCAAACTATAATTCGGACTGCCAAAAGTGAACACAAACCACTGGGTGTAGTATTCGTGGACATTGCTAAGGCTTTTGACACCGTAAGCCACCAACACATCCTACACGCTTTACAGCAGAGGGGAGTGGATCCCCACATCGTTGGACTGGTGAACAATATGTACAAGGACATCAGTACGTATGTCACCACAAAAAGAGACACACACACAGACAAAATCCAGATCCGGGTTGGAGTAAAGCAAGGTGACCCGCTGTCACCCCTTTTATTT
>NW_027509874.1:165000-235000 GCF_051311805.1 Agelaius phoeniceus
TAGGGTAGACCTGTTGTCCCGGGCCTCCGGGGTAGACCTGTTGTCCTAGGCTTCGGGGTAGACCTGATGGCCGAGGCCCCTTGGGTAGACCTGTTGTCCCCGGCCCCTTGGGGTAGACCTGTTGTCCCGGGCCGCCGGGGTAGACCTGATGTCCTAGGCTTCGGGGTAGACCTGTTGTCCCAGGCCCCTTGGGGGAGACCTGATGTCCTAGGCTTCGGGGTAGACCTGATGTCCTAGGCTTCCGGGGTAGACCTGTTGTCCCGGGGCTTCCGGGGTAGACCTGTTGTCCCAGGCTTCGGGGTAGACCTGATGGCCGAGGCCCCTTGGGTAGACCTTTTGTCCCGGGCCGCCGGGCTAGACCTGTTGTCCCAGGCCTCCGGGGTAGACCTGTTTTCCCAGGCCCGCGGTAGACCTGTTGTCCCGGGCCGCCGGGGTAGACCTGATGTCCTAGGCTTCGGGGTAGGCCTGTTGTCCCAGGCCCCTTGGGGTAGACCTGTTGTCCTAGGCTTCGGGGTACCTGATGGCCGAGGCCCCTTGGGTAGACCTGTTGTCCCGGGCCGCCGGGCTAGACCTGTTGTCCCGGGCCGCCGGGGCAGACCTGTTGTCCCAGGCCCCTTGGGTAGACCTGTTGTCCCGTGCCGGCCTTTGGCTACGGCAGCCTGGGCCTCCGGGGTAGACCTGACAGCCGAGGCCCGGGGTAGACCTTTTGTCCCGGGCCGCCGGGGTAGACCTGTTGTCCCAGGCCCGGGGTAGACCTGTTGTCCCGGGCCTCCGGGGTAGACCTGTTGTCCCGGGCCTCCGGGGTAGACCTGTTGTCCCGGGCCCCTTGGGGTAGACCTGTTGTCCTGGGCCGCCGGGGTAGACCTTATGTCCTGCGCTTCCGGGGTAGACCTGATAGCCCAGGTCCCTTGGGGTAGACCTTTTGTCCCAGGCCCTGGGGGTAGACCTGTTGTCCCTGGGCGGGCCCTCGCCTACGGCAGCCCGGCCCCTTGGGTAGACCTGTTGTCCCAGGCCCTGGGGGTAGACCTGTTGTCCCAGGCTCTTGGCTAGACCTGTTGGCCTAGGCTTCGGGGTAGACCTGTTGTCCCGGGCCGGCCTTGGCCTACGGCAGCCTAGCAAGCGGCAAAAGGATGCAGACAGCGCCGGGGAGGCTGATGGGGGAGGGCGGGGCGCCCCCAACCGCCCATGGCCGGCTGCGCTTGCCACAGAGCGGGCAGGGCCAGGGGCCGGGGCAGGGCCAGGGAGAGAGGGCACGCCAGAGCGTGAATGCCTATGGGCGGGCCGGCGGGCGGCTGCGCGCGCGCGGGTGGCAGGGGGCCGGGTGGAGGTGGTTGGGGAGGGGTTGGCGAGGGGGCGGGGATGGTTGGCCGCGCCTTCCTTTCACGCGCAGCGGTGTGGTAGCCTGCAGGCGTGGCCGTGCGTTAGGGTTAGGGTTAGGGTTATTGGGGGGGAGGGGGGGGGGTTAGGGTTAGGGTCAGGGTTAGGGTTAGTTGGGGGCGGCGGGAGTTAGGGTTAGGGTTAGGGTTAGGGTTAGGGTTAGGGTTAGTGGGGGGGGGGGTGTGGGTGTGCGTGTCACTGTTTCTGTCCCTGTGCGGACGAGGGCCGGTGGCTTCATGCCGGCCCCGGACGCCTCGGCACCAAGTCCCCATGGCCCCCTAGAGTCACGTCGAGGGCCCAAGACCTTTGCGGACCGTGAAACAACCCGCCCGAAAGCCACACACAGCGCCTGTGTGCCGGCGGCGGTGCCGGCGGCCGCTGTCGCCTCTTCCGGCGGGTGGGGTGGGGCGGGGCGGGGCGGGGCAGGGAGGGGAGGGGAGGGGAGGGCAGGGGCGGGGACTTCAGGGTCTGCACTGCAAACCTGTGTGCACAGCAAAGCCCAGGTCACACTGGCAGCACTGGCTCCTGGCCAGGGACATGGCAGGGACAGGAGGACTGGCATGGAGCACCTGTTGGGGCTGGTGGCAAGGCCGTGCTCTTGCTGGCATTCCTTCCAGAAAGTATCGACCTCCTCTGGCATCTCTTCTGTGCTGAAGAACACTTGGAAGAGCAGATGCACAAAGAGGTGGGGGAAATACAGCATCACTACACGTGGGACACGGGGCTCCTGGAGGATCTTCCACACCACCACGGTTGCCTGCAAAGGACAAAGCCCCCCGAGAGAGCGCTCAGTGCCCAGGTGTCCGTGTGGCAGGGCCCGAGCTTGGCAGGGAGAGGCCCGCAGAGACCTTGGCAGGGGGAGCACGGGGCCTGCTGGGCCTGGAGCTGCCCCTGGGCCAGGTTTCAGGCCAGCGCCTGCAGCAGGGAGATGCAGTGGGGGAAGAGGGATGGAGAGCTGCTGGAGAGGCGGCCTTGGGGCCAGCAAAGGCCAGTTAGAGAAACTCACAGCCAGGCCAAAGACACCCGTTTCGTCCCCATCGGAGGTGCACGGGCTGTGCTTGGGCCAGCTCCCCAGCACATCCAGGAGGATCAGCTGCACTGGCTCCGCAGTCCTGGGCGAGCACATGATGCTCTTCCACATGGCCATGGCAGCTCTGCGGGGTTAGAGCTCTGTCTCAGGGGGGTCTCAGACACAGCACCGTGGCCTGGGCATCCCTATGGGCCCGGGCTGAGCGCCAGCTCTGCCTCTGCCCACTGGCCCTCGCCAGCAGCAGCCAGGCAGCCAAGCCCTCTGGGGACAGGCCCCTGAGGGGCAGCAAGGGAGCATGGCAGCAGGCTCGGGGGCTGACGTGCCAGGGCTGGGAAAGGGAGCAGCCAGAAGGCCCTGGAACTCTCTGTTGCTCAGACACCTGGGCCAGGCCATACAGGCTGATGGGCTGGGGAGGCCTAAGCCCTCTGGGCAGGTGGGCCCCATACCTGTCACAGGATGGGGCCACACGCAGAAGCGTCACCACCGCGTCATCCGGGTGTGTTCTGGTGAGATTCAGCAGGGCCTTGTCCAGCCTGTGCTCGGCAGAATCATTGGCCATGAGCCATCGGTGAATGTACCTGACCATGGTGGGCACCTGGAGAAGGCACGGGGAGACTTGGAAAGCTGCCAGAGGGAGCAATGTCCCCAGGGTCCCCAGAGAAGTGCTTCCTCTGCCAGTGCACTGCCATGGCCTCAAAGGCTCCCAGGGACCAGCAGGCGTAGCTGGGGAAGCCACGGGACTCATGAGGGAATTGAAGCCTGGCCCCAGGCTGCTTACTTGTTCTGGCCTGGCAACACCCTTCTCCAGGAGCAAATCCAGCAGGGCGGCACTGGTCTCATGATTGAGGAGCTCCGAGTGTGCTGTGAGCCCAGTGCCCATGGCGCTGGTCTCTCCCTCCCAAATGCTCCCGATGAAGTCGCAAACGAGCTGTAGGAGAAGGGCAAGAAGCCAGGGATGTTGCATGGAGTGCTCCGAGCAGGGTGCTGGGCTGAGCAGGGACAGCAGGCCCAGCCCAGGTGGGGGTGGCTGCAGATACCTGCGCTGTTCTGCGGAAGAGGCCACGGCTGCGTTCCTGCTCTTCTGTGCGCTCCAGGGCTGCATCTGGCAAAGAGCGAGCGCAGCCAGAGCTGAGGGGCTGTGGGACAGGCCGGAGAACACAGCCCAGCCCTGCGCTGCCCAGGCAGGGAGAGCCCCGGGATGCTCCAGGGGGATGGAGCACGGCTCCTGCGGGGTGTCTGCCCGCCCCTCTTCCGTCCTGTCCGTGGGCATGGCCCAGGGGATGGGATGGAATGGGATGGGACGGGACGGGATGGGGCCAAGTTGGCTGCAGGCTCCAGCCCTGCAGCCCAGCTCTGCCACTCACCCTCCTGTGGTGGATGGAATGGCACCACCTCTTCAGTCTCCTGTGCTGGGGCAGCTCCAGGGACTTCTTCCTCCTCCTCCTCCAGCCAGGCCAGCTTCGGCACTGTCGGGGCTCTGTGCTCCATGGCTGTGACTGGAGCGCGCCCCAGCAGCGAACCCAGGCGGTGCCGCTCCTGCAGGGCCTCGTGCGCCGTCCCTGCGGGCGGGACGCGGCTGTCAGCGCTCGGCCCGGGGCCAGCAACGGCCCCCGAGCGCCCCTCAGCCGCCCCGGGCAGGTCATGCCCAGGCGTTCGCTCCTCGGAACGCGGCACGGGAGGCTCGGGGCCGGCGGCCGCGCTGCCGAGAGCTGGAGCTCGGGCCGGGGAAGCCGCAGCGGAGGTGGTGGCAGCGGCCGAGCCGCCTGTGTCCTCCGCGGGCCCCGGGAGGAGCCGGGGCCGGGGCCGGGGCCGGGGCCGGGCTCGGGGCTGGAGCCTGCCTCGGGGCCGGGGCCGGGCTTGGGCCAGGCCGAGGCAAAGGGCGGCGATGCCGCCCCAGCTCCAGGCACTGATGCCCGCCCAGCAGCGCCACCGCCAGTACGGCCAGAGCCGGGCGGAGGCGAGACCGCGGCGGGACGGGCGGGGCCGGGCACGGGGCAGCCCCGCCCGGGGCCGGGGGCGGGCCGGGGGCATGGCCCGGCCCGGCAGGGGGAGGGGGAGGCGGGGAGAGGAGAGGGAGGCGGGGAGAGGAGAGGGACGGCGGGCAAAGGACCCCGGGAGGAGGGTGCCCGACAACGGGAAAGGGAGACAGAGAGAAAGAAAGAGAGAAAGACCAAGAAAGAGAGAAAGAGAAAGATTGTGATGCGAATCTGCTCTTGCTGCTTCTGCCGCTGCTGCCGCCGCTGCCGCCGCTGCTGCTGCCGCCGCTGCCGCCGCTGCAACTGAAGCACCGGGGCCGTTCGTCCCCGTGTCCGTTCCCCGCTCGCCCCACGAGCCCCACGTTCGAGCCCCGCGCGCCCCGGCCACAGCCCCTGAGTCTGTCCAAACACGGGAACTTTGCAGCCTTGAGCCCAGGTGCAGAGCCCTGACTCCTGCACACTGGCACAGCAATGCCCTCGCTTGCTGCTCTGCATTGGCCTGGCTGAGGGTCAAACACTGTTGGGACACCTTCCCTTGGGGTAGGATTCCTACCTGAGCCCAGCACTGCACTTACATCTCCAGTGTTGCCTTCCAGTAAAGACAGGGGAAGGAAAACTGTGTGTGGCTCATGGTATTTTAGAGGGTCTAAAAATCACTAAGCCACCAATCTTAGAGGTGCAGTGCATCTGGAATTCCTGGGATGGAGAAGTAGTGCAACATGGAAAAGGGGAGCATAGAAATAAATAGAGGAAAAGATCTTGGATTGTTTCTTTCATTTTCATTTCCCTTCTGGAAAGCTGTTTCAGTTTTCCAGGAATCTTCTCCTGTCTGCTCTTGCCAAGAATCTCTCCTGGAGAACAAGGTCAAGCTTCTGTCCCAAAATTTGCCACCAGCTGCAGCTTCTCTTGGCTTTCCACACTGCACAGTGTCTGCAGCAGGACTTTTGCAGCAAAGCAGGACAAATGTTTGGAGAACTTTACATGTCCTTTCTTTTCCTGGTGGGCTGGGGTGTTGTGCTACTGGTGAAGTTTCCATTGTGACTGTTTGTGCTGGTTTAGGGCAAACTTTGGGAGGAAACCTCCAAAAGGGGTCCGTCTAGAGAGCAAGTTCAAGTGGCCTCTCCCCCTACTAGTTCAGGAAAAGACTTCCCTCAAGAAAAGCGAAAAGAAACCCAGTTTATTTAACAAGTAAAGTATTCCCAAACATGAAAAATGAATAATATTAAATAAAACCTCTGACAGTGCTGAAGAGATGGCAAATTCAGAAGGTGCTTTTTGTGGGTTGTAGTTGGCTCACTCGGTCTCTTCTAAGTCCCTCTGGTGCTGGAATGCAGCGTCCCAGACCTTGGTGGGCCACAGGTGTGAGGTGCCGGTGTTTTTCTGGGTTTTCAGTCCAGAGCAGGTTTAAACAGTTCCAAGAAAAAGGAAAGTCACAGTCCCAGGAACTTCTCTGCCTAAGCTAGCTAAAACCAAATTGCTGGACCTGGGCTGTGAAGGCACTGGGAAATTTCCAAATCTGGCACTGTCAGTCCCAGCAAACACCAGATCTGGATGGTGCTGGAGCCAGAACCTGCAAATTTGCAACTTTTGGCTTTCTGTGCCAGCAAATCACTGGACTTGGGCTGTGCTGGCACCAGGAAGTTTTCAGATCTGGGCGTTGGCAGCGACAGAAATCTGCTGGATTTGGGCTCTGCTGGCATCGGGAAATTTCCAAATCTGGGTACTGGCACAGCAAACACAAGATGTGGGCGGTGCCAGAGCCAGTAGCAGAAAGTTGCCGGGTTTTGGATTTCTGTGTCAGTAAATTGCTGCTGCACTTGGGCTGTGTCAGAATAGGGAAATTTCCAGATGTGGGCACTGGTGGTGCCAGCAAACACCAGTGGAACCTTCTGGTCCTCGTCCAGACCATTGGCCAGTGGTTTCCCTGAGAACCAGCTCTGGCCACTTTACAGAGAGAGACTGCTTTCATCTGCTTGTCTGGAAACAGAACTTTAATGAAGGCAAACACAACAAACAGGACGGCGTGCACAGTACAGAGAGCAAAGCAGAAAAAAGCCTGGGTCCAGGGTCCTGCAGGGATATTTATCCATTTATATATGGGGAGGGGTTAAGGTGGGATCTGAGGGAAGGATCCAAGAGGAAGGAAGGATTATGAATATTACAATTTTTGCAGTAAAATTAACCAACGGTAGCAAAGATAACTCAGAACTTTCTAGTAGCAGTCTGCATAATTGAACAAGAGGATTATGGGCGGGAGCTCCTGCTGACCCCAACTAAAGAGGGTTATCCCACGGCCTTAAGCCAAGGTCTCCTTCTTCTTTTAAACCAACCCCAACACACCAGATCTGGGTGGTGCCGGCTTTTGGCTTTCTTTGCCAGACAATTGCTGCATTTGGGTTGTGCTGGCACAGGGAAATTGCCAGATCTGGGCACTGGCGGTGCCAGCTAACCGCAGATCTGGGTGGTGCCGGTGCTGACACCAGAAAATTGCCGGGTTTTGTCTTTCTGTGCCAGCAAACTGCTGGACTTGGGCTGTGCTGCCACTGGGAAACTGCTGGATCTGAGCACTGGCAGTGCCAGCAAACACCAGATCTGGGTGGGGCCAGCACCAGGTATTTGCAAGGTTTTTGCTTTCTTTACCAGAAAATTACTCGACTCGGGCTGTGCCGGCACCGGGAAATTCCCGCATCTGGGCACTGGTGGTGCCAGCAAACACCGGATCTTGGCATTGCCAATGACGGTAGCAGGGAATTGCCAGATTGTGGCTTTCTTTGCCAGAAAATTGCTGGACTTGGCTCTGCCAGAACGGGGAAATATCCAGATGTGAGCACTGGCAGTGGCAGCAAACACCAGGTCTGGGCGCCTGTATTGGCATCAGGAAATTGCCGGATTTTGGTTTTCTGTGCCAGCAAATTGCTGGACTTGGGCTGTGCCAGCACTGGAAAATTTCTGGATCTGGGCACTTGCGCAGTAGGCACCAGATCTGGGTGGTGTGTTGTAGTGTGTTTTTATACTTTGTAATACTTTGTAATAGTTTTGGTTTTGTATCCCCGTATTTTTCCCAAATGGTTCATCCCAGATGGTACCCCCCTCCCTTTCCCTGTGTAATCCTTTGCCCTTGCTGAGATCATCCCCAAATCCCCACCCTGGCTCTCTGTCAATCACTCAGCATCCCATCCCCTCCATCCAGAAGCTTCGGTCCAGGATGTCGAGTGATTAGCCAGAGGCCAGGGGTCAGCCCCCCAAGCCCTGCCCCATATGCTGTCCTAAATGTCTATCCCCCAGTACCCATCCCTTAGGGTCACTTCTTGGTTAGTCAAATGTTATCTACTTTGGGTTTCCACCTCCCTTTAAATGTAACCTTGGCACATCTCCCGGGCTCTCGGCAGGAGGCCCCTGAGGTGTAGGGGCTCCTTTGGGATACCTAGAATAAAACCTTGGATTAACCCCTGCTAAGAGTCGGCCCTTTATCTTCTACCGATGTCTCTGGTGTCTCTTGTGCTGCACAGGCGGCCAGCCCAGGTGCCCTCGGTACCCTCGGGGCACAGAGAGTGTCTCCCTGCTGTCGGCCGTGTCGGGGCTGCCCCCGGTGTCTGCCGACTCGGGACTGGCCCAGGGTTCCTGAGAGGCTCCCAGGGAGACAGAGACAGTGGTGCTGGTGGCAGCACCAGGAAGCTGCCGGGTTTGGGCTTTCTTTGCCAGAAAATTGCTGCATTTGGGTTGTGCCAGCACTGGGAAATTGCCAGATGAGGGCACTGGCAGTTCCAGCGCACACCAAATCTTGGTGGGGAATGTGCTGGCACTGGAAAATTGCCAAATGTGACCTTTCTGTGCCAGCAAACTGCTGGAATTGTGCTGTGCAGGCATCTGAAAAATTCCGGATCTGGGCACTGGCGGTGTCAGCACACATGATATTGGAGTAGTGTAGGCACCAGGTATTTTCCTGGGTATGACTTTCTTTGCCAGCAAATTGCTGTACTTGGGCTGTGGTGGCACAGGGAAATGTTCAGATCTGGGCATGGGCGGTGCCATCAAAGACCAGGTCTGGGTGGTGACAGTCTTGGCACCAGAAAATTGCTGCGTTTTGTCTTCTTTTTCCAAAAAACTCCTGCACTTGGGCTGTGTTGGAACCGAGTATGTCCAGACTGGTGTACGGGTGGTGGCAGCAAACACCAGATCTTGGCATTGCCAGTGTCAGCAGTGGGAAATTGCCAGATTTTGGCTTTCTTTACCAGAAAATTGCGGGACTTGGCTCTGCCGGAACAAGGGAATTTCCAGATCTGGGCACTGGAGGTGGCAGCAAACACCAGATCTGGGCGGTGCCAGACCCAGTAATGTTGGAAATGAATTTGTAGAGAATTTTTAAGGTTTGATAGAAGGTTTCTATAGTATGTATGCAAGTGTCACGATCCATCCTTACGAACAGGTCTCGTGATAGTTCGTGGGTTGATCTAAGAGTGCAAAAAACACCGACACGGTACAGGGGGTTGCAGCGATAATCAAAACAAATGCACCTTTATTGAATAACCACAACAAAATGCATTGGGAAGGAATTGGGGAAAAGGGAAAAAGAGGGAGGAAGAGAAAGGAAGGTATAGAGCTACCAAACGTAGAACGGCGAAGTCCTTTGATGTCCAGCCAATGGAGTTCACCAGGTCACGTCTGGGGAGATCTCAGGGTTGCAGTTCATCCGAACTCTTATTATACTCTTTTTTTTGATGGGGGAAGGGGTAAAACTTGAAACTGAATCAAAGGTAGTCTATTGTATTTTTGGGAGAAAAAAATGGTATTTAGAGAAGGGTACACACAGTCCATGTTCTCTGCAGTGGGTGAGAGCCATCGTCTTCTTGGTCCACTGCTCGCACCTGCAACATCCATCTTGCTTTGGTTAGCTTGCCTCCCCCACACACCTCCCCCAGGTTAGGGGTCTCAGTGCCAGTCCTTGGAAAGAGTGTGGGGGGGCCTTTTCACATAGGGATTTCATGTCTCGGTCTTTGATGGAGAGGCCTTGTACATCTCAGTCTGTCTGTCACGGCGGTTGTAAGACAAGTGAGGGGTCTTCTGTGGGGGACCACCCAAAACTCAGGAGAAGTCCAGCCAGGCCGAGAGGTGGGACAACTTCCAAGGCTATTGTTGCAAAAAGGCAAGGGGCCCCCTTCTTCCTTTCATTGGGTTCAGTGTAGCATACAGCAAACACACCTGTGAACAATAGCTTAGCAATGCCAGGAGCTGTGCTCAGGTCTCGGGGCCCTTGGCATGTAACTTTCTCCAACAGGGCCAGAAACTTCAGACAAGGGGCTTTTCTTCAGTGGTCCCCGATGACAATCATGAGGCAGATGAGAGAAACTGCGGACAGAGTCTCACACCTACATTACATGGACGATGTACTAATCTGTGCTTCCACCAAGTCTTACTCAGACGCAGCACTTTCCACGACTGTCGCAGCTGTTGAAAGCGCGGGTTTTCAGATAGCTCAGGGAAAAATCCAGCTATCGAGCCCATGGAAGTACCTCGGGTTTTTAATCACAGGAAGGACCATCATGCCTCAAACTCTGTCCATCAACGAGCACCCCCAGACATTAAGAGACACGCAACAGCTGTGCGGCGTCATCACGTGGATCCGACCTCTCCTGGGCCTCACCACAGAAGATCTGGCACCGCTCTTCGACCTTCTATGAGGAGACGGCGACCTGGCTTCCCCACGATCATTAACACCAGAAGCCTGGGAGGCTTTGGAGAGAGTCGCCAGCACCATCAAACACCGCCAGGCACATCGGACAGACCGGTCCCTTCCCCTCAGCCTTGGTATTTTTGGTAAGTGCCCAAACTTCCATGGGCTGCTCTTTCAGTGGGATGATACTTCAAAAACCCCACTCATCATCATCATCGAGTGGCTTTTTCTGCCGCACCAACCACATCAAACAGTTACCACCCCACCAGAACTTGTAGCCAAACTTATTATTAAAGGCCGACATCGCCTCCGGACCCTCGCAGCTTGTGATCCGGTGTGCATTTACCTCCCTTATACTTTGGAACAACTGGATTCTCTATTACAAACAAATGAACATCTGCAAATTTCATTCAACAGCTATCCCATAAAAATTTCAAGTCATTATCCTGAACACAGACTTTTTAAAGATTCACTGCATTTGGCCCCAAAATCAGATAAAAGTAAAACTCCACTCAAAAACTCTATCACGGAGTTCACTGACGGTTCAGGCAAATCTCACCAGTCAGTATTCACCTGGAGGGACCCGGACTATCAGAAGTGGGAGTCTGATATCCAGGTTGTTGAAGGTTCCCCCCAGACTGCAGAACTTGCTGCAGCTGTGAGGGCGTTTTGAACATTCCAACCACCCTTCAATTCAGTCACAGGTTCTGCATATGTCACTGGGATAGCAGAGCGGGCAGAGCGTGCCCTGCTCAAGGAAGTCCAAAATAAAAAATTCTACAGCTTGCTCTCTGAATTAATTTGGTTCATCTCCCATAGAGAGCAACCTTATCACATCCTGCACATCCGGTCGCACACAGAACTGCCAAGATACATCACTGAGGGCAACCGGAGAGCAGACTTGTTAGCAATGGCAGCAAGTGCCACCCACATTTCCCCCGCTGCACCACATGTCTTTCAACAGGCTCGTCTAAGCCATGCATTCTTCCCTCAGAATGCTCCAGCTTTAGTACGTCAATTTAAGATTTCCAAAGACCAAGCCAAGGCAATTGTCTCCACCTGCCCCAATTGCCAATCCCTCGCTCTCCCTACAATAGGGATAAAATGAAGAAAATTACAGTGACAACTAACTTGACCATTCATGTTTCTATCAGTGCTCGAACAGTCGTTACCTGACTCACTGGAGGACCAGATGGCCACTCCCAGGACACCCCAAAATACCTTAACAGCTGCTGCCACCGTCACTGTGCTCCTGTGCATCCAAAGAGCGGTTGGATGGGTCGTGCCACAACCAACAGAAAACCTATGGGTCACACTGGGGAAATCTCTCAAGCAGGATAACTTTTGCATGGCCATGGGAGGTGCAAAAGACCCGCTGTCTACATGTCTGGTGGGAATCCCCCTGTCGCCAAATGAATATCCCTGTGCAGGTAAGAAGCCCACCCTGGTAGACACCTGGGACGAGTGGATGAAGATCTTACCCCATGCACCACAGGAGCTCCAAGAACTAGACCTACCGGGCTCCTCAAAGCGACTTCTTGTGTCAACTTTTTCTATGAGCCACCCCAACAAAATTGGCATGAGAAACCTGAACCACAGATGATAGTGAGAAAAGATATATCACCAAATGATAAGAGATACAATGATGTTGACTGGTGCAATTATACTGCCAAAACATTATCTAAGTCCTCTCCGTTTCCCAGAGTGCTTCCCAAGGGAGTGTTTCTCATCTGTGGTGACAGGGTGTGGGCAGGGATCCCCTCGAAGATCAAAGGGGGCCCCTGCAGCTTGGCCAGCTTACTACCCTCACCCCAAACACTACCCAAATTAAAAATCGGAATGTGCCAGCAGCTGAGCTGGAGCTCTGCAGGACCAATGGATTTTGGAATTGCCACAGAATCGCTTCTACTGTCAGTTTATTAAATTTTGCGATTTGTTTGCGTTTCCACCACAAGTTACTTGTGGGAAGAGCAAATTCAAGGCATTTTCTGTAGGCTTAAGTTTGATTTTTGTCAAGAAACAACTTCACTTTGTCCAGTGCCCGGGGAATGCTCAAGGGGTCACTGAGCCTCTCACACTGGGGGATGCTTGAGAAGGGCTTGGGAGGGGCTGTCCCCGTCCCTGTCACCCCAGGCCATTCCCCAGGGTTGTCCCTGTCCCTGTCACCCCAGGCCATTCCCCAGGGGTCTCCATCATTCTCACCCCAGGGAATGCCTGGGGGGTCTCCCTCCCTCTCACTCCTGTGCCAGGGGGTGCTCGGGGCAGTCTCTGTCCCTCTCAGCTCAGGGGATGCTCGGGGCTCTCTGTCCCCTGGCCCTGGGGGATGCTCGGGCGGTCTCCATCCCTCTGGCCTCAGGCAATGCCTGTGCAGGGCTGGGCACCAGGGGCTCTGTGTTCCTCTCACCACTGAGGCTGCTCGGGGCTGGGGGGGCTCTGCCACCTTCTCACCCCTGGGGAGGCCAGGGGGATCTCTGTCCCTCTCAGCCCTGCTGTGACCCCACCCAAACATCATTGGGGTCACAGGGACAGAGACACCCCCAAAACCCCAGAAAAGCTGAACCTGGGATTTGGTTTGGGGCTGAGGATTTAGGAAAGGGCTGGAATTGGGGCTGGGCTTGGAGCTGGGGCTGAGATTTGGATTAGAGCTGGGATTGGGGTTAAGACTAGACATGGGATTGGCTTTAGGGCTGGGGTTGGGATTGGGTCTGGGGCTAGATGAGTGTGGGGCTGGGATAAGATTAAATTCAGAACTGTGAGTGTGTCTGAACATGGAGTGAGATTGAGACCAGGATCAGGGTCAGGTTTGGGAGTGAGCTCACCCAGAGCAGGACATGGGGGATGTCACTGCAGGATGGTTTGGGGAAAATCCTGGTTTCAGGAAAAACAGGGTGTGAATGCCTTTTTTGGGGGATTTCTCTTGCCCAAGTCCATCTCTAGAAGTCACCTGATGTCCATAAAAACCTCCAAAAATCAAGACTTAATTAAAAAAAGCCACCAGGAGTGTCCTATGTCCAGTCTCATCCCTCCGGGGTTCTGGTGGTCCCCCATCTCAGGGCTGCTGGGGATCCTCAAGGGTCCCCAGGACCCCTCTCCAGGGTTCTGCTTAGAGATGCTGGGGGGTTTTGGGGTCCCCTTCTCCAGCCTCACCCCAGTTCAGCCACTTGGAGGTCCCCCCTCTTCCCACCACCCTGGCCTCATATGGGGCAAATTTGGGAGAAAATCTCCAAAAGAGTTTCCTCTAGAAAGCAGATTTAAGAAGCCCCTCCCCCAACCGGATTGGGAAAAGATTTCCTTGGAGAAAAGTGGAAAAAACGTTTATTTACCAGGCAAAGCATTCACCAGCACAAACAAAGAACAATATTGAACAATAAAACCTCTTGCCACTCCAAAAGAGATGACAAACACAGAAAGTCCCTCTCTGGGCTGTAGCTCAGCTCACTCAGTCTCTTATCAGTCTCTTATCAGTCTCTTATCAGTCCCTCCAGCGCTGGAAATGCCGCGGCCCAGGCCAGGCCCAGTGGGCCACAGGTGCGAGCTGCTGGTGGTGTTCTGTGTGTTCAGTGCAGAGCAGGTTCAAACAGCTCCAAAGAAAACGAAAAATAACAGTCCAGGCAACTTCTCTGCCTCAGAGAGCTAAAAACTAACTAAAAGCAAAGGAGAGCTCTGTCCCACCCTCTGTCCATCCAGGAGCCAGAATGTAGAGGAGTGAGTGCAGTGTATGAAAACAAACTGCAGCTTCTTCCTCCTCCCCTTGGCTCTCAGAACCAGCCTTAAAGGTGCAGAACTCATTTCTGGGCTAAACAGACCGATGGGGCACGAGCATCATGAAGTCACCCCAGGACGCACCCCTGTCAGGCTCAGGGGGTCCCGTCCCCGTCTCATCTCTGGGCTGCCGGGGGTGCCCCAGCTCCGGTATCGCCCCTTCCCCTCTCCCTGCCCTGGGGTCCCCCGTTCCACAGCCCTGGCTCTCACGGGGATCCCCAAAACCAATGTCCCGCCCCGTCGGTACCGGGCTATCCCCACGTGGACCCCCCGGGAGCCTCCTGAGGGGCGATCGCGGCTCCTCTGGCCCCAAAAAAGCTCCTCTTAGGGAGCCCGGAGATATCCGGGGCTCGAGTCTGGGATCTGCTGGCTCCGAACACTCTCCAAAAAAACCCTCCCGGAGATCCCTGGCTGGAGTTATTGGGGAATTTAGCTACTTGAGCTGGGCTTCCTGTGGGACTTTTAGCAGCCTTGTGTTCCTCACCATGGGGTGGACGAACTTTATCAGTCTCGCTGTTATCATTTGCTCCCTTTCCTCCTGTGATTTTAATAAACTTTTCAAGGAAGGAACACAAAATATTTTCTTTTTCACTGGCCACCAACAGCAGCCATTTTCCTCATCATTTCTCCCATAAGTTCCACAGGAGGAAGGAGGGACTGTGTTCAAGTTTCTGGGAGTTCTTCCAGAAAGAGCCACAACCTCCTAAGTGGAGGAAACCATGCTGTTGTCAAAGGCACTTGGGGTCAGAGAAGAGTGCCTAAACTCACTGTGCCAAAATAATCTCGCAATCTGGATCAGAAAATTTTCAGAGAGATGCCTCCGCCTTAATTAAGGTGCTAGCAAGACCAAATCCAAGGCAGATTTTATTGAACAGTAAATGTGAGGTAAAAAGAGAGATGGAAAGAAAGAGAAAAGGAGGGAGAGCAAGGGAGTGAGAGGACAGAGACCTCCGCTGGGGCAGGGCAAGTGTGACATTGTCCCCTGTGTGTGTGTGGCCTTCCCAGGGTGGGGGTTTTACACCTGAGCCAGTTTGGGTAAGGGGGGTGGTGTTCACCCCCTGAGCAGGGATTCCCCCACTGTTTCAGGTTGCAGTGTAAGATGTAACCAAATGCATGTTTTCAATCCCATCTTCATCAACTGCTATAAACAGGTGGGGCAGTGTTCTTTATCTCTTCCATGACTCAGCCCTGATAACGCCCTCCAGGGGAGATATCTTCTGCGAATGGGCCATTGAGTGTCACTGCAGGACTGATAAAATTCCATCATCCCATTGTGGGATGCTCCGCCCAGGGGGAGGATCCAAGCATTCCTACCTGGATATAAGCTGAGCCTTGCAACACCAGGAGCAGCTTGCCTACTGGATTCCCAGAGGACAAGAGCTCCAGAACCAACACTGGACCTTCAGAGGAAGACCAGACACTTCTGCAGGATCACTGCTGGGACAGAATCACGTTCATCACTCCAACAGGACTGCAGCCACCATTTAATGGGACTGCTGCCACCACCCTGACCAGCAATAGGGTGTCAGGTTATATCCTGACTCTGTCAGTTTAAGGCTGTGTTTCTGTATCATTGCCGTGATCTTAATTTTCTTATTAAATTGTAATTCTGGCTTAGACTCTCCCCCAGGTTTGCCTTCAATCCAGTATAAAATTTAGTGTGCTCATCCCTTGTTTTCCTCCCAAAGCAGGATTTCCCATCCTGAAACCTTCATTAGATGGAGGAAGAGGCTGTGAGGAAGAGGAAGATGCCCCAGGCGAACCAGGCAGGTGAGGAGGAAGTCAGTGCCCCTTTCCCCCTCTCTCCTGCTCCATCTCCCAGCCCAGCACGGCCCCCGGCTGCAGGACAACCCTGCTGCCAACCGCATCCTGCCAGGGATGCTCTGGGGGGATCTCCTTCCCCTTCCCTGTGGCATGGAGGCAAACCCCAACCTCTCCTGGTCCTTCCTCCTCCAGGGAAGGAGCTGAGGATGGAGACCAGGGAGGCCAAATCCCCACAGTAGAATCTCGTGGAAGAGGCCATTTTGAGTGGCTCCACAGTGCAGAATTCCAACATGGAGGAAAATCCCCAGAGATTGTACAGGAGGAGGGGCTACAAAGCCAGCCCAGGGTGCTCTGAGGAGGAAAGACCCACCCTGAGCCAGGAAGGTGGACAGAGCTTCAGCCAGAGCTCAGAGCTGGTGGCCCATGAGCAGCTTCATGATGGGGAGAAGCCCTACAAGTGCTTGGAGTGTGGGAAGAGCTTCAGGCAGAGCAGCACCCTGATCCGCCACCAGATGATCCACACTGGGGAATGGGCCTACGAGTGTGGGGAGTGTGGGAAGGGCTTCAGCTGCAGCTCAGAACTCATCAGGCACCAACGCATCCACACTGGGGAGAGGCCCTACAAGTGTCCCCAGTGTCGGAAGAGGTTTCGGACCAGCTCTGATCTCCTCTGCCACCAGCGGATTCACACAGAGGAGAGGCCCTTCCGCTGCCCTGACTGTGGGAAGGGCTTCAAGCAAAACTCCACCCTCGTCACCCACCAGCGCATCCACACTGGGGAGAGGCCCTACAAGTGTCCCCAGTGTGGGAAGAGCTTCACCAACAGCTCTCACCTGACCAGACACCAATGGAGCCACGAGTGAGGGAAGCCCAGCAAATGCCCCAGCTGCAGGAAGATCGTCATGCACGCTCCAGCTTCATCTGCCTTTAGAGGGCCCACATTGGGAAGAGTCCTGGGGATCCATGTTCCCTGTGATCCATGCTGGGAAGACACCTGTCCCTTTTCCTGCTGCTGCCGATGACATGATGTGGGATTGAAAAACATGATGGTCTGGCCATGGCCCTGTCATTACATTCACTCCCACCTCAGGTCATTGCCAGGGGCAGGAAAGGGAGTCTCTCTTTCCCTCAGTGAGGAGAAGGGTCTCCTTTCCAGGCAGAGGAAATTGTGGCCAGGCAGACCCAGTGAGTTGTGTTTTAGTTTTCCCTGTAAACAGTTTTATTTATCCCTTCTGTTATCAATATTGTTTCTGTTCCATTTGTTCCTTATCTCATTGCTGTTCCCAATAAATTGTTCTTATCCCAGCCCGGGATCTTTGCCTTTTGTGCTTTCCATGGGAGGCGGGAGGGCAGCGAGGGCAGCGCGGTTTTAGTGGGGGCAGAAAATTGGGGAATCCCATTCCTGAAGCCCAGCCTGTGGAAACCGAGCATCCCAGCTGGTACCAGCCCTGGTGGCCATGGCAACCCCCCCTGGCATTGGGTCTCCATGGAGCTGCCAAGGGACTGACCATAGCAACAGGGGGTCTGGTGATGGTTTCCATGGAAACTGAGCATAGCAACAGGGGGCTGGTGATGGTTGCCTGCTAAGGTTCAGATTTGTCACAGGCCCTCAGAGGGGCTCCATGGGGATTTTCCAAGAGTCTCCAGGCTGTTCCACAGCTGGAATGTCACAGGCACAGACAGAGGCTCTATGGAGACCTCCCAGGGCTTTCTGGGGATGGTAAAGAGCCCTGTGGTCAGAGGCAGTCACAGCCATTCCATGGTGACATCCCAGGGCACCTTGGGCTGCAAAGGCACTGATCTGTAACAGGCACTCACGGGGGCTCCACGGTGACATCCCAGGAGTCCCCAGGCTGCCAAAGAGCCGGGATGGCCCAGATACTCACAGGGGTTCCTGTCATGGCCACAGTGGGAGCTTCAGGCAAAAGCTTTGTTTCTTTATTGGAGAAACTCCTGCTGAGACATGAGGTAGAGAAATGACAGCCAACAGCCACCATGGATCCTCAAAGCCCTGCAGGACCTCTAGACTTCTCAAATTCCTTCTAAGAGAGGAGACTGGCAGCGGCTGGATCACATTCCTGCCCCTGACTTTGTCAAAGGTCAAAAGCATTGGACAGGTGAAATTGTACTTTAACACAATTTTTCCTACAGGATTAATGATAGAATACCAGATAAATTAGTATAAATACATCTCTGATTGATTCTGATCATGATCAGATGGAAAGATCACTAGCACAGTTATTTACTCCACAGTACAGGAGCTATAACAATTATTAGAATATTGTGCTCTAGGAAGCAATTTTGAAGTTAACAGGGCCTTGCTGGTGTTGTTGGAGCCCATTGAAGGCAGACCCTCCTGCTCCAGCAGGAGCTGCCTTTCCTGTGCCATCAGCAGGGCAGGTCCCTCTGCAGGAAAAGCCCCAGGCCAGCCCCAGCACAGGGAAGGCCTCAGGCACAAGGGCAGAGTGCCGTGCTGGGAGCTGTGCCAGGGAGAGCCTGAGGCACCAAAGGCACCTTGGCAGCAGCAGCTGCTTGCAGGCCATGGCCAGAAGCCTCCCTTGGCAGCCTGGCCTGGTGGCCACCACTGCAGAGCTGCTGCCTCAGGGCTCATTCCTGGCTGGGCTCTGAAAAGCCACTTCTGCTCCAGGGGCCTGACTGGGAAGCCATTGGCCCCAGCACCTTGGGGATGAGATATCAATGACAAAACTCTTCATGCCAGCAGAGCCAAGGCAGGGGCAGAGCAAAGGGCACAGCCAGGCCCAGGGGACAGGGCTGCCATGGTGATGGCTGTCAGGTCACTGCCCCTGCAGCAGCCTGGCTGCCCTCAGCAGACATTCTGGCCACAAGCCTTGTGAGGGCACCCAGCAGAGCAGAGAACTCACACAACAGGAATTCCATCCTTGGGAAGGGGATGGGGTTTCCCTATGTCAGGTTGCACAAAGCTCCTGCTCCTGGACAATTCCTGGCTTGGTGCATCAACCTCTCTGCAAAAACAGTTGCAGTTTTGTTCCACTCTCATCATTGTAAATTATTTTCTCCTTCTAACAAATGGAAATCCAGACTCATTCACTTTAGAATTATTGACCCTTGTTCTGCCACTGCAAGATTTGGGAGAAAATACATTTAGCCACTATTTTTCCATTTTCACAGACTTTGGAGAGGACCCAAACATCTTCCAAGATGGGGTTTGGAGGCCTCATCTCATAACCAGCAGGTAGAGGCTGCAGGTTCTGGGCTCAGTGGGGTGGAGACTGAGGACAGAACAGGAGTAGCCTGGCAGGGGCTGAAGGGTGGTTTCAGAGAGGCTGGAGCTTTCCTTCCTAGAGCATATAAGCATGAGAAGGAAATAATGGCAGCAAGGGCAGCTGGGAAGATCCAGACTGGGCAGCAGCAGAAAGGAATTTCCTTGGCAGGGCAGGGCTATGGTGCAACACGTCCCCCAGCAGGAGCCTGGAGCAGCCCCAGGCTTTGTGTGGGCAGGCAGAGGCAGGCAGGAGGCAGAGCTGTCAGCAGAGGAAGGGCCCAGCCAGGTGGGGCAGCTGGGGGATGCCCACAGCCTGCAGGGACAGAGGCGCAGGGCAGGGACACCGTAGGACAGCCTGGGCTGCACAGGGCACAGGCATGGGCAGCAGCTGCAAGACAGCCCTGACAGAGCCAACTCCTGCAGCACTTTGGCCGTGGCTGCTGGCCCTGGGCCTGAGGCCAGCAGGGGACAAGTGACCCTTGCAGGCCTGGGGCCTCATTGCCTCCTTGTCCCTGCTCAGCAGCCTGGCAGGGGCTGCCCCATGCTCCTGTCCTTGGCATTGCACATCCCCACATCCCAGTGCTCATCCTGGGAAGAGCCCTGAGCAATGAGGGAGGGACAGGATCTGCCTGGCCAGGGGCTGGGGCTCAGGCCTTGGCCCTTTGCATTCCTGAAACACATCCAGCTTTGCTCAGCACCAGAGACACGTTTCCCTTGCTTGTCCCCAGATGTCATCACTGCCTCCAGTGCTCTACTCTACCTGGAACCTGGGGACATTTTCACATGAGTTGTGTCCCTCAGTGGTACCCATTAAAAGTTAATGAAACTTTGGACTTTGAACGTGAGTTTGAGTTCTCCAGAAGTTTATTGAGCACAATCTGAGGGACTGAGTGTGATGCAAAAAGCACCAAAGCCTCAAGAGGGTCATTGAAGTCCTTGTGCTGAGTCGGTGCTGCTGAGCTGGGCCAGGCTGCTGGCCCAGAGTGTCCTAGGTTAGAATAGAAAAATGTCTTCTATTCCCATCCTCAAGAGCTGCTGAAACCAGGAGGGACATTGTTTTTTTCCTTATCTCCTGTTAATGGGCCCATCAATGTCTCGCCTCATGACTCAGAGATAACTCCCTCCAGGAGCCATTTCTGTTTATCGGGTAATCAAGGACCCACCCCATGACTCAGAACAATTTCAGCCCATTTTGAGATTCCCTGCCCAGGCGGGAGGAGCTCAGCATCCCCACCTGGATACAATCTGGGCTTTGGGACAGAGCAGTCAGTCTTTCCACTGGATTGCCCAAGGAATAGCTGCCCTTACCCACTGGTTTCCAGAGGACAAGAGCTACCAGATTGTTTCTACAGGATCACCACTTCAACAAGACCATTTCATCTGGACTGCTACCCCCTAACTAGCAGGGTGTCAGGTTGTATTCTGACTCTGTCACTGATTTTTCTTTTGTATTATACCATGTATATGGTTTTATCCCTTTTCCTGATAAATTGTATTTCTCACTTGGAATCTTTTACTGGTTTTGCTTTGAAACCAGAACACAGAGGCAGCTCCTGGCAAGGGCAGCAGAGCTGCAGAGAGACAGCTCTGGCCAGGAGCAGCTCCTGTGCACAGCCCAGCAGGACTGGGGCACTGCCAGGGCCCCTCAGAGACACCAGCAGGGCACAGACAGAGCTCCCAGGGGCTCAGCACTGATAGGGGCTGTGGCATGTCCCAGAGGGGGCTGTGTCACAGCAGCTCCTCTGTGGCTGTGTCATGGAGGCACAGAGCAGCTGGGATGTCAGCAAGGGGCTGTGTGACAACACAGAGTGGGTTCTGTGAGGTCACAGATTGGGCTATGACATCACAGAGATTTTTGTGTGACGTCTTTGAGCCGCCACAGTGTCCTACAGGGCTCTGTGTGACATCACAGAGCAGGCTGTGGTGTCATAGCATGGCTGTATGACATCATAGAGCAGGCTATGAGGTTAAAGTGTGTGCTGTGACATTACAGAGTGGGTGTAAGGCATCACAGAGAGGCTCATGTGACATCACTGAGGGGGTTGTGACATCGCAGAGGTGGCTGTGGCATGATAGGGTAGGGTGTGAGGCCATAGAGCAGACTCTATGATCATGGAGGTTGGCTCAGTGACGTCAGAGAATGGTTTGTGACATCAGTGGGTGTCTGAGTAACATCACAAAACAGGCTGTGACATCACAGAACAGGCTGTGACATCACGGAGTGACTTTGTGACATCACAGTGTCTTCTGTGATTTCACTGCACAGCTGTATGACACCACACAGTGATATGCCAGCCTTGGGACTGTGACGTCACAGGGGCTGTGTGACATCACAGGGGTTTGTGTGACATCAAAGGGCTGTGTGAGGTCACTGGGGAGGTCACTCTGTCCCGGCCCCCCTCACAGTTCCCCCCAGAGCAGTCCAACCCTGCTCGTGCACAGCAGGGTCCCCCGTCCCCCCGGGTCCCCGCGCCCCCGGCCCCGCAGCCTCCCCCAGAGGATGTTCCACGAGATCGACCCCAGAGCCTGACACGGGGACGGGGGCCCGGGGCCCTGGGGGTGGCACAGGGGGACAGGGACCCCCCGGCAGCGTCCCCGTGTCCCCCAGGGCCAGAGCCTGGGCCAGGGCTCCTTCACCCTGTTACAAACGAGGGGCTGAGAGCGCTGAAAATATCCCCAGCAAGGGATCAGCAAAAACCAGATTTAATATTAAGCAACAGCACCACAGAGTTCCTTGGCAAGAGTCACTCTGCTCCTGACTGGACACGTCAGGCACACCAAGGAAACAAAGCAACAACAAAACCAAACAAAATCCAGGCAGTCAAACCAGAAATGAACCATGAACTGTCCGAGTGTCTTTGCATGCATGCATGTGTGCCTAAAGGACAGTGAGGGCAAGGATAAAAGGAATGCAGCCTAAAAGCTAAACTGAGCTCAAACTTAACAGGACTTGACTGATACCTTAGACTTCAGCATTTAGCAAAAGAACAGCACTTAACAGTATCTAAACTTACTTATAACTTATGACCTAATGATTTCACAGTGGAATAACACTTAACAATATTCAACTTAGCTTAAAACCTATATCGAATGCAACAACTTAGGAAAAGAACAACTCTTAGCAGCATTTAACTTTGCTTACAGCTTGTGACTCACCCTTACTTACAGGCCTGACTAGCTCAGCTATCCAAGGCACTTAGACCCCTCAGAGAGCAGCATTTCTGCCACATTTCCCCAGCACAGGCACTCCTGTGTGCACACAGACACCAAGAGTCAGTGCAAGGCACCTGTGAGAAATTCCCCTGAGGGCAGGGAAATGCTCCCTGAGGATCCTTTGGCATCTCCCCAGCGGGCAAAGGGCTGAGCCTGGAGGAGTGGGGAGATCGGCCCAGGCTCCGTCGTTGTTGGGGATTCCCGAGTGCAGCAAACGGGAGAGTTCCCGGCTGGGAGAGGCCCCACTCAGAGGGAGTCGCTGGCCCAGGAGAGCTCCAAGGTCTCCTTTTGGAGCGCTGTTTGCAGGGCCCCAAGAGAGGGGCTTCAGTGCCAGCAATGGTTCATCCTGGCCGCACTTGGCATCAGCAGCTTTCTTTGGCAGGGTGAGAACAGGGATCTTGTGTCACGGAGGGAACAGAAACTGTTCCCAGGGCTGCTGCTACAGAAAGCAGGAGCTGGTTGGGCAGCAGCAGTGCCTGGAGCAGACAGTGTTTGTGATGAGCTGCAGAGGAGCTGAGCCCAGGGCTGTTGGCCAAGGCCGAGGCCCAAGGAGCATTTCTCAGCTGGCAGGGCGGCCTGAGAAGGGGAGGGGGGAATGCAGCAGCACAGGGCCCATGGAACCAAGGGACCATTGTGACACTGTGAGGCTCTGTGAGACCAAGGGACCATTGTGACACTGTGGGGGCCTCACGGAATCAAGGGGACGATACTGACACTGTGTGGCTCCATGGAATGCAGGGATTATTGTGACACTGAGAGGCCACATCAAACCAAGGGTCCATTGTGACACCATGGGGCCTCATGGAACTGTGGAGACCATTGTGACACTTTGGGGTGTCATGGAACCAAGGGGCCATTGTGACACTGCGAGACCCCATGGAGCCAAAGGTTCATTGTGACATTGCAAGGCCTCATGAAGCAATGGAGAGACCACTAACACACTTCACAGCCTCATGAAATCAAGTGGCCATTGTGACACTGAGGGGACTCATGGGATCATGGAGACCATTGTGACACTATGAGGCCCCATGGAATAAGCAAAGCATTGTGACACTGTGAGGCCTCATGGAACCAGTGAGACCATTGTGATACTGTGGAGCCTGGTGAAACCAAGAGGCCTTTGTGACACTGCAGGGCTGAATGGAACCAAAGGTCCAGTGTGACATTGCAGGGCCTTGTGTCATCAATGGTCCATTGTGACACTGTGAAGCCAAAGGAGACCATTGTGACACTGCAAACCCCCAGGGTCCAAAGGTCCATTGTGACATTGCAGGGCTCATGGAACAGAGGAGTCCCGTGACATTGTGGGGCCTGGGGAACTACGGAGAACATTGTGAAACTACAAGGCCTCATGGAATCATTGGGACCATTGTGACACTGCAGGGCCTTCTGGAACCTAGGGGCCATTGTAACATTTTGGGACCCCATTGAACCAAGGGTCCATTGTGACACTGCAGGTCTTCCTGTAATCATGGGGCCATTGTGACACTGTGAGCCCCCACAAAACCAAGGTTACACAGAACAGGTCTGGCTGGTTTGGCCTCCCATGGACCACCTGACTGGTCCAACTGACCTTGGCATGTTGAGGGTCTCTTCTCTTCTGCTGCTGAAACACTGGGGCTCCGTGCTTTCCTTTCCAATGGAAAAGACCTTCATCTTCCCCAAGCACCCATGCCCAGAACTTCAGGGATTTCAGCTCCAAATTTCCTTTTACACAGGGATTGTTCCATAGGAATATTTCCAGGACAAGTCTGTCTTGCAGTGGTTTCCCAAGGGACATTTTCCAACTGTCCCCAAAACATTGGGGAAGGCTCAGTACTTTCCTTCCTATGGGAAAGAAATGTCCTGCTTCTCCAGGCGCACAGGGCTGAGATTGTGGTTCCACCTCCAAAATTCCGTAAATTCAAAGTCTGGTCCCAGACAAAATTTGCCATTCCTGACAAGTCTGGCTGGCCTTGGCCTAGTGATGATCTCACCTGCCTTCCAATCACTGGGGCTCTGTACTTCGCTTCCTAGGAATAAGAACTGTCCTTCTAGTCCAGGTGCCCATGTCCAGAATTGGGATTTCACCTCCAGCATTCCCTATTGTGACAGTCCCAGGGAGACTGTTGGCTCAAAACCTTTCATGTGTGGGGGAGGAAGGGGCAGGTCCAGCCCTGCCCTGCCCTAGAACCCCAATCCCCTCAGAGCCTCTATCCCAGCCCAGCAGTGGCTGCCAGTCCCTGGCACAGCACAGGCAATGCTCCACAGCCACCTCTGCAGCCCCCAGCCCAGCTCCTGAGGGACCAAATGAGCCCAAGCCCCACCTGGGGGAAGGGCCCAGGGAGACCAAGGGGTATTGAAGGCTGACCACAAGGCAAGCACACATCTTGACCCTCCCTCCTCTTGGAATTTCCATCTGAACAATGCTGGAATCCAGGAGTTGGTAGCTCTGTGTGTGCTTCTCTGTATCTTTTTTGTCTTTCTCTCTTTCTGTGTCTTCATCATCTAATTCCCTCTTCTTGCAAATTTTGATTAATTTCAAATTGAATGGGCTTAGAATTGGCGAAGCTGAATGGGCCAAGTCAATGCTTTCAAAAGTGTTTTTTGTTGAATGAATGTCATATTAAACATTTTGCCAAAGTTTCTCTAATTTTTTAAAGCTCCCATTAAAGTCTGTTTGGTTCTTTTGGTCACCTAAGAATCTCTTGTTGGTATTTCTCCAGCACATAAAAGAGGATACAATTGTAATTCCTTTTAAATGTCTCCTTGAGAGAGTTGTTTGGGGGATGAGAGTCAGGGCTTGTGTGTGCTGCTTGGCCCAGCCCAGACAGGGCTTTCCCAGCCACATTCCATACTCCATTGCCCAGCTGGAGCCACTGGTGCCTCTGAGTTGTGCTGCCCCAGCCCCAGGGACGCTCTCCTTGTCTGCCCATTCCCCCACGGTCTCTGGGCAAGGATGGCCTCACTGGGAGCTGCTGACATCCTCAGCAACTTGGAGGTTGCTGCTGAATTTCCCTGCTCCAGAGGCTTGTTCAGCCTTCAGCTCTTCAGTGCAGGAATTCAGTGTCCCAGGGTTCATTAACATTCAGAACACCTGAACAAACCAAGCCTCTGGGAATCATTTGATTTTAATTTACAAATCCTTTGTGGTTAAGTAGATTTCAGAAGTGTATTCAAACTGAATACATTATATTTAAAAAGACAGCGAGAAAAGATTTCTTAGGTCCTGTTAGTTTTGTTTTCCTGTTAATTCATTGATATGTGCAATCTCCAATGGACATTGAATCCAAGTACCTCCTCATGCAGTTTGAATAGATATGAAAATCAAGACCCTTCATGGCTGACATTCAATCAGACTCTGTCCCTACCCCCAGCCCACCATTTCCCCCATCCAAGCCCTGGCACTCAGAGCAGCCTTGTGCAAATCTGACCTCCCTCCAGCCCAGGCTGCACCTGCAGCTTTCAGCTCCTTGGCTCCAACTCCCACCTGCTTTCCTTGCAGAAGGAGCTGCCCGAGACACAGAGGGATGTTCATTTCTTGTCAGCCAACAAAGCCAAGGGAAGGCACAGCTCCATCAACTGCAAAAGTCATTCTCCCTGGCTCTGCCCCTGATCCCCACAGCCTATCCTGGTTCCTTCATCCTTCCTTTGCCAGGGACTCTCTGGGACAAGGGAGCTCTGCTCTGGCTATGGAGGGAGGTCCAAGTGCCACCACTGGAGTGGGAACCACAACTCATCAGGTTTGTGTCCTTTGGAGGTCAGGAACTGGTGAGACTCAGAGGCACAGAAAGTTTCTCCTCATGGCCAACAGACCACAGTTGAACAGGACACAATTTAATAACAATCTCACTCTTCCCTGAGCCATGTGCAACGTCCCAGCAGTGCCTGATGAGTGCACCATCCACAAGGGATTTCCATATTAAAATTAATTTTAGACAAGAATGGTTCTGTGATAGATATAAAAACAATTAAGTTCTTGTATCAGGATGCTCATCTTGGAGTGGGGGCGAAACAGCTCCAACAATTCCTGATTTGAAAAGCTGTCAGTGGTGGATGGAGAAGGGAGCTCAGGCTGCTCTTGGTGTTGAGGAAATGCTGAAACCAGCCTGACTCATTTCATCTCCTCCTGTCCTGGCTGATCTCCCCTCTTTCCCCTCCCACCCATTGGCTTTTGTCTCCCACCAGGCCCCCGGTGAAGAGCCTGGCTCTGTGTTCTCCATCCCCTCCTCGCTGGCACTGCCAGGCTGGGATGAGGAGCCCCTCAGCCTTCCCTGCTCTGGGCTGGACAAGCCCAGCTCCCTCAGCCTCTGCTCACAGCCCAAGGGCTCCAGCCCCACCTTGGAGGCCCTTCCCAGACCCTGCTGCAGCTGCCAGACATCTTTCCTGCCCTGGGCAACCCAACCCAGGCCACAGTGACCTGGATAATCCCCGTCCTTGATGTCCTGGTCACACAGCCCTGGCCCCTTGTCCCCATGTCAGGCTCTGGGGTGGATCCTGTGGAGCATCCTTTTGCTGGAGGCTGTGGCTCCAGGTGGGCCGGGGGGATCCCAGGGGACAGGGACCCCGCTGGGCATGGACAGCATTGGACTTGTTGGGAGAAACTGTGAGGGGGAGCTGGGGCCGAGTGACCAACCCAGTGACCTGACACAGCCCTGCTGGGATGTCACACAGCCCCTCTGGGATGTCACAGCCTGCTCTGTGAGCTCACAGCCCATTCTCCAATGTCACACAGCTGGCCTCTGATGTCACAGCCAACTCAGTGATGTCATAGTCTGCCCAGTGATGTCACAGAGGCAGTCTGTGATGTCATAGCTCATCAATGACCTCACATTACCCACTCTGTGATGTCATAGCCCACTCTGTGATCTCATGTTACCAGATGATCAATTGTCTCCACCAGGTGAGCTGACACCTGGAGCTTGTTCTCCACATCCCCAGGCCTATGGAAACCACACAAGGCCCATTGTGTGAGAAGGGGAACTGGAAGTTCAGCAGCCTCAGGGTCCTGCCAGCTCAGCCAGGCCCACTGGAACATTGGGGTCCACGACCACCAGGGACCACCAGAGAGACCCCCAGGACAGAAGAACGCATGGGTACAAGGGAGGGGCAATATGTTAATGATTTTGGGGAAATGATTATCATATGTATGTTTAGTCCGGGACAATC
The DNA here is from genome assembly GCF_051311805.1 of Agelaius phoeniceus. Lineage (NCBI taxonomy): Eukaryota > Metazoa > Chordata > Aves > Passeriformes > Icteridae > Agelaius > Agelaius phoeniceus. The sequence continues at coordinate 192,186 of NW_027509874.1, forward strand.
AATGAATATGTGAGCAAAATACAGAATATAAACAGAAACTTTCCTGTACTCAGCATGCATGGCTTTGGGAGGAGCTCTCCCCCGTGCATCCAGCTGAATAAAGAATGCTGCTTCTTAATGCTACACTGGGGTTAAGGAGTTTTCTGTTTCACTGAATCTTTGGTAACACTCCCACTGCCAAGGAAAGCTCTGTCTGCTGCTGTTCACAAACAGAGAAGGGCTGGGGGCAGATGTGGGGCTCAGAGGCTGCCTGGGGCACAGTGACCATGAAATAATCAAGTTTTCCATGTTCTGTGAAAGAAGGAGGGGCAGCAACAAAACTTCCACACTGGAATTAGGAAGGGCAGACTTTGGCCTGTTTAGGATGCAGATCTGGGGAGTGCCAAATTGGGTACTGATTTTTTAAGGGAAACACCCCTTAAAAACAAAGGGGTCCAGGAAGGACACACATTTCAAGAAGGTAATTTAAGGGAGAAGGAGCAGCCTGTTCCAGTGTGACAAAAGATGAGCTGGTAAGGACAATGACTGGCCTGGCTGCCCATGGAGCTTTAGTGGGAACTCCGGGGATAAAAGGACTGGCAACTCAGGAAGCATTTAATGATTTTAATGGGTTATTCAGAAAGAAAAGTTGAGATGTGAAAGCTCAATTAGAACTTAACCTGGCGGCTTCTGTAAAAAAAAAGGTTTTTATTAAAAAAAAATTGTTGCAAAAGTAGGGAGAAGAAGAACCTCTACTATTTATTTGATGCAGTAGAGAATAGAGTAACTAAAGATAAGGAAAGGGCTGAGCTACTTAACACCTTGTTTGTCTCAATTTTCAATATTAGGACAGGCTGTTCTCAGGACAAGTGTTCTCCTGAGCTGGTAGATGAGCACAGGGAGCAGAACAGCCCCCTGGAATCCAGGAGGAAGCAGCTGCTGACCTGCTGAGCCACTCAGATGCTCACAGGTGTATGGGATCAGATGGGATCCATCCTAGGGGGATGAGGGAGCTGGTGGATGAGCTCCCCAAGCTGCTCTCCATCATTTACCATCAGTCCTGGCTCAGCAGGGAGGGCCCAGAGCACTGGAGGTGCCAGGGTGAGCCCATCCCCAGGAAGGGCTGGAAGGAGGAGCTGGGGAACTCCAGGCCTGTCAGCCTGACCTGGGTGCCTGGCAAGGTTATTGAACAGATCACCTTGAGCACCATCACAGGGCACCCACAGGATGGCCCAGGGATCAGAGCCAGCCAGTGTGGATTTAGGGGTGGCAGGTCCTGCCTGACCAACCCGGTCTCCTTTTATGCCCAGGTGACCCAGCTGTGGATGTGGGAAAGGCTGTGGATGTTGTGTGCCTGGACTCCAGCAGAGCCTTTGACTCTGTCTCTGACAGCATTCCCTGGAAAAGCTGCAGCCCACAGCTTGGGCAGGTTCCCTCCTGGCTGGGAGATTTAAGAGCTGGCTGGAGGCTGGGCCCAGAGAGTGGTGGGGATGGTGCTGCACCCAGCTGGTATCCAGGCACTGGTGCTGTCCCCAGGGGTCTGTGCTGGGCCCAGTCCTGTTTAATATCTTCACTGATGATCTGGGTGAGGGGATCGAGTCCAGCATTCACAAATTGCAGATGGCACCAAGCTGGGTGTGAGTGTGGATCTGCTGGAGGGCAGGACAAGAAGACACAGCCTTAAGCTGCACCAGGGGAGGCTCAGGCTGGACAATAGGAAGGAGTTCTTCACAGAAAGGGTGAGTGGGAACTGGAATGGGCTGGCCAGGGGAGAGGTGGCAGAGTCACTGTCCCTCTCCAGTGGCACTTAGTGGCATGGTCTGGGTGGCAAGGCAGTATTAGGGCATTGGTTGGACTTGATGATCCCAAAGGTCCTTTCCAGCCTATTTGATTCTGTCATTCTCTGATGATTGGGACACTCTGGGGCCATTGTGACACTGCAGGGCCTCGTGGAACTAAGAGGACCATGGTGACACCGTGCATCCCCACAGAACCAGGGGTCCATGGTGGTGCTCTGGGGCAAAATGGAACCAGGGAGTGCCCCGTGACACTCTGGGCCCTTGTGGAACCACAGAGGCCATTGTGACACTGCAGGGCCTCGTGTAACCAAGGGGTTTCACCATTTTGACACTGCAAAACCAAGGAGACCATTGGGAGACTGCAGGGCCCAGTGGAACCAAGGGGCCGTTCTGACACTGCGGGGCCTCATGGAACCCAGGGGACATTGTGACACTGCAGGATCCTGTGTAACCAAGGGGCCACTGTGACACGATGGGGCCTTGAGGAATCTGGAATAATGCTGTGACACTGTGTGGCCTCGTGGACAAGGAGTCCATTGTGACACTGAGGGGACTTGTGGAACCACAGAGACCATGGTGACAGTGTGGGACCTCATGTGACCATGGGGCCATTGTGACACCCTGGGGCCCCATGGAACCAAGGGGCCACTGTGAAACTGCAGCACCAGCGAGAACATTGTGGCACTGTGAAGCCCCACGGAACCAAGGAGACCAGTGTGACAGTGCAGGGCCTGGTGTAACCAAGTGGCCATTGTGACTCTGAGGGACCCCATGGAACCAAGGACATCTTTGGATATGACACCACACGGGGTATGAGTGTTGACCTGTAGGAGCAACAGAGGGCTCTGCACAGTGACCTGGACAGGCTGGATCCAGGGCCCAAATCCAACATGGTGAGGTTTAACAAGTCCCAGTGCCGGGCCCTGCACTTTGGCCACAACAACCCCTGTAGCGCTACAGGCTGGGGACAGAGTGGCTGGAGAGCAGCCAGGCAGAAAGGGACCTGCAGGGACTGATGGACAGCAGGCTGGACATGAGGCAGCAGTGTGCCCAGGTGGCCAAGAAGGCCAATGGCTCCTGGCCTGGCTCAGGAATGGTGTGGCCAGCAGGAGCAGAGCTGCTGTGCCAGCACTGATCTGCCCCCAGCTCTGCACACAGACATTGCTGCTGCAGCTCCAGAGAAGGGAACACAAGGGGATCACTGCAGAAAACTTTGCTGGGAGATTCTTTACTTCCTTTAAATACAGAAAGAGGACAGCCCCTCATTTACACAGTCTGTGGCCACAGGGAAGGTGTGTAGAGAGCTTTTTGGAGAATTGGTTAGCTGAGAAAGGACATTCCGATGTGATACCGATGGATAAGGGTAAGAGAAACAAGCTGGGAACTGAGCAACCGGTGCCTACTTACTGACGAAGGTCACAGTGACCTTCTCTAAAACGGGAAGACGGGGGAGAAAATTGCTTGCCAGAAAATGTAGTTATCCCAAGGTAGAGAAATTAGAAGAATGTACACATAGAAACAAAATAATTGTTAAGAGATAGAAGTAGGTGTGTTTGATCATAGTGTGCTTTAACCAATAATGAGCTCAGATTTTGCAATATGTATAAGCTTCATTAACACTAATATAAATATGTGTGGAGTTTCAATAAACTTCGAGATTTGCTATTCATCGCATATGGTGTGTCGCATCTCTCCCGCCGTTACGACAAAGGTGGAGAGAAACAAAATGAGAAATGGCACAAGGAATGACATTTCTTTGTGGACAATATGAAAAAAACTAAAACAAAGGAAAGAAATCTCCAAAATGAAACCAACAAGAAGTATCACCAACAGGTGATTTGCAGAAATTTTCCAGCAGTTTAATGTTCCTGAAAGCATCCAGTCATCAGTCTCCTCACTGCAGCCTTGAGCTCCTGGTTCCTCAGGCTGTAGATGAGAGGGTTCAGGGCTGGAGGCACCACAGAGTACAGAACTGACACTGCCAGATCCAGGGATGGGGATGAGATGGATGGCGGTTTCAGGTGAGCAAATATGGCACTGCTGAGGAACAGGGAGACCACGGCCAGGTGAGGGAGGCAGGTGGAAAAGGCTTTGTGCCGTCCCTGCTCAGAGGGGATCCTCAGCACGACTCTGAAGATCTGCACATAGGAGAAAACAATGAACACAAAACAGCCAAATAGCAAGCAGGCACTAACTGCAACTAGCCCATGTTCCCTGAGGTAGGAATGTGAGCAAGAAAGCTTGAGGATCTGTGGGATTTCACAGAAAAACTGGCCCAGGGCATTGCCATGGCACAGGGGCAGAGAAAATGTATTGGCTGTGTGCAGCAGTGAATAGAGAAAGGCACTGGCCCAGGCAGCTGCTGCCATGTGGGCACAAGCTCTGCTGCCCAGGAGGGTCCCGTAGTGCAGGGGTTTGCAGATGGACACGTAGCGGTCGTAGCACATGATGGTCAGGAGGAAATACTCTGCTGAGATGAAGAACAGAAAGAAAAAGAGCTGTGCAGCACATGCAGTGTAGGAGATGTCCCTGGTGTCCCAGAGGGAATTGTGCATGGCTTTGGGGACAGTGGTGCAGATGGAGCCCAGGTCAGCGAGGGCCAGGTTGAGCAGGAAGAAGAACATGGGCGTGTGCAGGTGGTGGCCGCAGGCTACGGCGCTGATGATGAGGCCGTTGCCCAGGAGGGCAGCCAGGGAGATGCCCAGCAAGAGGCAGAAGTGCAGGAGCTGCAGCTGCCGCGTGTCTGCCAATGCCAGCAGGAGGAAGTGCCTGATGCAGCTGCTGTTGGACATTTCCAGTGTATTGGCATGGGGATCTGTAAGAAAAGTAATCATGGAATAGTTGGGTTTGGAGAGGACTTGAAATATCCCAGCACAGCCTGGGGGCACTTTCCCCCCACTGCTTGCCCAGGGCTCTGCTGCCTGGAGCTGTCCCTGCCAGCAGCTGCTTGCCTGTGCCCAGGGCTGGGCCCTGCCAGTGCTGCCAGAGCCCAGCCCAGCCCTGGGGGCTCAGCTCTGCCCTGCAGAGCCCTCCCAGCTCAGGCACTGCCCAGGGGCAGCTCTGGCTCTGCAGGCTCTGAGGGCAATGTCAGAGTGATAGTGGAGCCCTGGAAAATGTTAAAAATAGTCTTTGAAAATATTGGGCTTTGTGTTTTCTCAGATCACTGCACCTGCGTAAGCAGTATGATAAAAGATTTAATTGTTAGATGTGATGATTGTTTAGTAATTAAATATAATTTTTATATAACCAAAGGAAGAATTATGGGAAACTATGTTGGAAATTTAAAGGGAGCTATGTTTAGCTGAAATCTGTGTATACAATAGATGAATATAAGTTTAATAATTAACACAAAAGTTAAGTAATGATAGAGTATAAAACATGTTCACCTCGAATGTATGGTCGGAATCAGATTTGGGTGGAAACTGCCCTGATTCCCAGAGCTCTTGAATAAAAAGCACCACATATAATCGCCTATGTGATTATGTGTTTTTGAACGCTAACAAGAGCAACCTTGAGGAGGCTGGAAAAGCAGCACTGATGCTGCCTCTAAAGGGCTCTGTGCTGATTTCTGTAACTGCCTGGTTTATAAACATCTGAGAGGATTGTTTTTTTTTTTTAAACCTGAACTGAGAGATAAATATCTATGTGCAATTTCCTATCAAGACAACCCAGAAAAATAGATTTAAAAATCATGATTTCCCCTTTCATCCAGTCCCTGCATCGCTGTGGACCCTGTATAACTTACTTGGAAATGTTCTGCACTTAAAGGCCATGCTGGGAGCAGCCCTGAACAATGCAGCATCCTCCCCACACAAGGAGAACATTTCCAAGCCTCACCAGCTGTCTCCTGCCACCCAGATCTTGTCCCCCAGCGCTGGGAGCAGCTGCCAGGGCTGGCTGAGAGCTGTCCCTGGCAGGCAGCAGAGTCCCTGCCCCAGCACAGCGCCCTGGGCTGCAGGACCCTGCTCTGCAGGACAGCCCTGGGCACCCCTGGCTGCTCTGCACAAGAGACAAGCAGAGAATGTACTCACAGGCTCTGCAGGCATAGGCATGTTCCAGCTGCAGGAGTTGGCTCCAGGAGCTGCAGCTGCATTGTCCTGCAGCCAGAGGTTCCTGTGCCAAGGGCTGGCAGTGATTGTGCCCCAGGCACTTCTCAGCCCCTTCCCAGCCCTGACCGATTGAAGCTCTCTGTGCCTCTGTGCTGTGCCCGGGCTGGCTGCAGGCAGTGCCCCAGCCCTGCTGGGCTGGCAGAAGAGCTGCTCATCAAGAGAAATGTGCTTTTGAAGCTCTTCTTGGTGACCAGGAGCTGCCTGTGTGCCAGGAGCCCAGCCCAGCTCAGCAGCACAGACACAGCACAAGGACTTTAATCAGCCTCTGGGGCTTTGTGCTCAGGCCCTGGACATCAGTCCCTGAGAGGGAGCTGAAGAAACCTCTCCAGAACTCCAAGGCAGAATCCAACTCCAAACTTTCTTGGACTTTTAATGAGTCCTACTGAGGGACACGACTGAGCAAGTGTCCCCAGGCCCCAGGCAGAGCAGAGAACTGCAGGCAGTGATGACAGGTAGGGACAAGGAGAAGCCAAGTCTTGGTGCCCTGGGGCACAGCAGGGTCTGTGCCACCAAGGGCTGGGAGGAGACACCTTGTCCTGAGGCCCTGGGGCCTCCTGGCCCAGCCCCAGCCAGGCTGGGCACTGTCAGCCCCTTGTGCTGCCCTCAGCATCCCCCCCTAGCCCACATCCCAGTGGCCTCAAGGATCTGCTGCAAGGAGTCCCTGGGGAGCCTTGCTCAGCAATGGCCCTGGGGGCTCCTGAATGCTCCCTGCAGGATCTGCAGGATTTTCAAAGGACTTTGGGCTTGGCTTTTGCCTTGGAGTCTCTGAGAGGTTTGTGCAATCATGGCCTCCAATTATCTGCTGTAATTAGTCCCTGGAGAGGCTTTGTCAGTAACAACACTCAGTGGGGCTCATTAATGCTTCAGGGTACTTCAGTTATTTGAAGGTACTTGGTGTTTCCCTTTTGATACATACTCTGTGAGAGGTTTGTGCAATCATGGCCCCAATTATCTGCTTTAATGAGTCCCTTGAGAGCTTTGTGCTGACATTCAGCGCTGCTCAGTAATGCTTTGAGCTTCTCAAATTTTTTAAGGTAGTTTGGAATTTCCTTTCCACATTGAGACTCTCAGAGGTTTTTGGTCAATCCTGGCCTCCAATTCTCTCCTCTAAGGAGTCCATGAGGAGCCTGTGTTGGGGATGGACCTCAGTTGGACCCATTCATGCTTTGAGACACTTTGGGGTTTTCTTCTGACTTTGACTCCTGGAAAGGTTTGTGCAATCTCCTCTCAGGCCCTGAGGTTCAAGGGCTCAGCTCCAAATGCTCCACGGTGCTCATCAGGATGCAGCAAGTCCTGACAAACCATGGCTCTGCCTTGATTTCCCTCTGCTCTAATGCAGTTTATCAGGAATGTATCTGGAGTGATTTTGGTTTGTTAATTTGAGATTTCTCAGCCAATTCATCCATTATTTCAGTGGGATCAGTGTTGGCTAATTACCATTGCATTCCCTGGAATATATTTACTCGTTTCCTGCTGTGAGACAGGATTAGGAGAAGGGCAAAGTAGGCTCAAAATTTTAAAAGGGTATATAGAAAAGTTTATTACCAGTAAATAGAAGAAAGAGTAATAAGAACCTGAACACTTCTCCTCTCCCTACAACCTTTTCTTTCTTACTGACAATGCAAGGAGACAAAATCTGAAATTTTCAGTCAGTTTACACCATCTAGAACAGTCTTTCTTCAGTTCACTTAGGGAGAGGAGTCTCTCTTTCATGCTATGGAGACTTCTCCATAAGAAAAAAGTTCACTTGTGGCTCTCAATTGCCATGAATAGCAGCTGCCTGGAAAATCTGCAATTGTGAAGTCCCTTCCATTTTTCACACCTTTTCCCACAGCTGTGGGGAATGTCAACTTACGGGGTATGAGTTTAAAGATGAGCTGTTGAAGAGCAAAGATTCTCTTCATCTATTTCTGAAATCATCTTCATCTCTGACAACAGAGATCTTCTTCTTCTCTCCATGAGGGCACAGGATGTCACCACTCTTCTCTCTTTCTCTGTTTAAACTTTTCATGGGATCACAGCTACTTCAACATTTGCTTTCTTTAGCATGGAGGTTTTTGCAGAACAAGTCATCTCCCCATATTTTAAATGGATTATAGGGAAAAAGAGAGTCTGATATATTAATTACATCCTTCCCCATAGCTTTACAAGAGGATTTCAGCCCCAAGATCAAGGCATCCCCTCATCCCTCCCATCTGGGACTCAACTTCCCCTTCACTGACCTCGGTGTCTTCATGTTGCTCCTCTGTGTGCCTGCACTTTGTCCTTTTCTCTCACTGGAGGGAGGATGGAAGCACTGAAAGAGTTCATATCTCACCCGGGGCCTGCAGATGGTTCCGTGACCCCGGTCGGGCTCGGTGCTGTTTTACGATGGAGGTTTCTGCAGCGGCTGCGCTGGGGCTGTGTCAGGCAGGGCCGCGCTGGGGCAGGGCCAGGATCTCAGCAGCCAGGCCAGAGCACAGCAGCAGCACGGCCAGGGGCCAATGGCTTCTCCTGCCCCTGCCCGGGGCTTGCGGCTGAAGCCCAAGGGTGGCAGAATCTTGGCCGAGCCGGCCCGGCCCGGGGCTGCTCCTGGGGCCCGGCGGATCCTGGCCGGGCCCGGGCTGGCGGCGGGGCAGGGCTCAGCAGTGCCCAGATGTTCCCAACTGCAGTCATGGCCTGGCCCCGGCCTCGGCCCCGCAGCCTCCCCTGCCCTGCCCGGCAGCCGATGGGGCCTGGCGGGGTCCCTGGGAAGGGGCCCGGCCCCACGGCAGGAGCCGCCCGGCCCGGCCTGGCTGAGACGGGGCCGGGTCAGCCTTGTTACCTCTGTGCCAGACAGAAGGGAAAGAGACCCTCCCAGGCTTTCCCATCTTTAACATGTGTCCTCACAGAGGTGTGTACAGTTTCCTTAGTGGTTTAACAGATTGTCAATTCTCAAAGACAATTAATGATTGGGTTTTTTGTCAGACACGGAGGAAACTCCTAGCAGCAGAACATGACTTCCGTGATGCAAAACCACCACAACAGCACAGAGCACAGAGCTCCTCTGTCCATATGTAGTGCTCATGTGCCCGAGGCCTCAAAACCCCTCCTTGGGAGATCTCTGGGCCCTACCCAAGGTGTTTTCAAATGAAAACGTTCAGCTCAGTGTCTAAGAAAATCACCAGAGGACAGGGCCAGCCTGACCTTTCTGTCCTGGCTACTTTTGTCTGGGAGAAATCCTTGGAAATAAGGAAATTGGGAGGCCAAATGCTAATTTTTGTCTATGGCCCTTGGACACGAAAACCGGTTCTTTTCCGTAGGAATGAAGGAACAGAGCCACTGTTTCAGGGGCAGATGAGAGGTGGCCACCAGAGGCCAAGGCCAGCCAGAGCTGGCAGGTTTTTTTCTGGGAGATACCATTGCATTAAGGAAATTTTTAGGGAGAGTACCAAGTTTGGCAATGGGCATCTGTCACAATCTGCTCATACAAGTGGGGGTCATGATGGTTCATTAACTGATCTCAGAGTGCAAAAAAAACCACGAAGGGGATTTCAGTATTAATCAAATAAATGCACCTTTTATTGAGTGCCCACAGCAAATACAATAGAAGGATTTAGAAAGGAGATAAAGGATAGAGAGAGAGAGAAAGAGGGGGGGGGGGAATATAGCTACCAAACAGAGAGACTAAATCCTCATGTGGTCCAGCCAATAGATCTGTCTTGTCACGTCAGGGAGAATCTCAAAGTCTTGGTTAACTCAGGGGTCTATTATAGTCCTCTGCTGAGGGGGGAACAGGTAAAAGACAATGAAGAATAAGTCTCTTGAAAACGGGTACAGACAGTCCATGTTCCAAAACAGGATAAGTCAATCTCAGCAGTGAGTGAGAGCAATTGTTTTCTTGGTCCAATGACCACACCTGGGCAAACATCTCACTTCAATCAGGCCAACCCCTCCCCGTGTTAGGGTTCTAGGGGTCTCAGTCTCAGTCCTTGGGAGGGGGCTTCAATCTCTGTCCATCACGGTGGTCGTCAAGCAGATGAAGGATTTTCCATGGGGGACCACCAAAGTTACCCCAGAAAGTTCATTTGGCCAAGAGGTGGGGAAATTCATGGGCTATTGTCATGAAGCAGGTGCCAGCATAGAGGGCGAGCTGCTCCTTTGCCAGCCCTCTGCTTGAAGCAGCGACCATGGCAGCACTGCAAACACACCTGCAAACAATCCCTTGCTGAGCATCCACCGCAGCCAGGCCAGAGCTCCAGTCAGGGTCCTCAGGGTCCCGGTCTCTGTCCTTGGGACAGTCATGAGGCAAATGAGGGAAACTTCAGACCGTCTCTTACAGCATCTGAAAAGCCAGATGGTTCTTTCCCATAGCAAGGAGAGCACAGAGCCCCAGTGCTCCAGGAGCTGATGAGAGGCAGCCCTTGACATCAGCCAGACCTGTCAGGTGGCCCCTGGGAGGCCAAGCCAGCCAGACCTGTTCCATGTTCCCTCGGTTCCGTGGGGCCCCACAGTGTCCCAATGGTCCCCTGCTTCCCTGAGGACCTGAGGTGCCATAATGCCCCCTTGGTGACACCAGGCCCTGAAGGGTCCCAATGGTCTCCATGGTTCCATCAGGCCCCACAGAGCCATAATGGTCTCTGGGTTCCATGAAGCCCCGCTGTGTCACCATGGCCCCTTGGTTCCATGGGCTCCAGTGGTGCCACAAGGATCCCCTTGGTTCCATAAGGTCCCCACAGTGTGCCAGTGATTTCCATGGAAAGGGAAGAACCCAGCCCCAGTGTTGCAGGGGCACCCACCAGAGGCCAAGGCCAGCCAGACTTGATGGTACTGGCAGGCTGTGCCTGGGAGCAACCCTTTGATATAGGGAATTTTAGAGGTGGAATCCCAATTTCAGACATGGACACCTGGAAGAGAAGGATGGTTCTTTTCCATAGGAAAGAAAGCACAGAACACTGATCCAACAGTGAGATTTGGGGATCTGTGGGGGCTATTGGGGATCCTTTTTGCACCTCATGACCCAACAGGAGCGTCTCTAATAAACTTTGCCTGAAGCTCCCACTGTGGCCATGACAGGAACCCCTGTGAGTGTCTGGGACATCCCGGCTCTTTGGCAGCCTGGGGACTCCTGGGATGTCACCATGGAGCCCCTGTGAGTGCCTGTGACAGATCAGTGCCTTTGCAGCCCAAGGTGCCCTGGGATGTCACCATGGAATGGCTGTGACTGCCTCTGACCACAGGGCCTGGGAGGTCTCCATAGAGTCCCTGTCTGTGCCTGTGACATTCCAGCTGTGGAACAGCCTGGAGAGTCTTGGAAAGATCCCATGGAGCCCCTGTGAGGGCCTGTGACAAATCTGATCCTTAGCAGGCAACCATCACCAGGCGCCTGTTGCTATGGTCAGTTTCCTTGGCAACCATCACCAGCCCCGTGTTGCTATGCTCAGTCCCTAGCAGCTCCATGGAGACCCCATCCCAGGGGTGGTTGCCATGGACACCAGCTCAGGCCTGCAGCCAGAGCCCGTTGCCATGGCAACCATTTCCAGTCCCATCCCCAGGCTCATGGGATCCCAGAACCACAGAATTGGCAGAGCTGGGAGGGACCCATCAGGATCCTCCAGTCCAACTGCTGGCCCTGCACAGGACACCCCAACAACGCCAGCCTGGGGTTGGCAGCGCTGTCCAAATGCTGCTGGAGCTCAGAGAGCCCTGGATCTGGGACCCTGCCCTGGGGAGCCTGGCCAGGGCCCCAGCAGCCTCTGGGCAAAAACCTTTTCCTGACATCCAACCTGAGCCTGCCCCGACTCAGCTGCAGCCGTTCCCTCCACTCCTGTCCCTGGGCACCAGAGGGAAGAGGTTCCCACAGCCCCAGCCAGGGACCCGCTCCCAAGGCTGCTGCCATGGCCACCAGGGCTGGCACCAGCTGGGATGCTCGGTCTCCATGGGCTGGGGCTTAGGAATGGGATTCCCCAATTTCATGCTCTCTCTAAAACCGCGCTGCCGCTCGCTGCCCTCCCGCCTCCCATGGAAAGCACAAAAGGCAAAGATCCGGGGCTGGGATAAGAACAATTTATTGGGAACAGCAATGAGATAAGGAACAAATGGAACAGAAAAAGTATTGATAACAGAAGGGATCAATAAAACTGTTTACAGGGAAAACTACAACATCAACTATTGGCTCTTCCCAGTTTCGTATTTCCCCTCCCTGGAATGGACACCTTTCTCCTCAGGGAGAGAGAGTCCTTTTCCTGCCCCTGGCAATGTTCTGAGGTGGGAGTGAATGTAATCACATGGCCATGGCCAGACCCTCATGTTTTTCATTCCACACCATGTCATTGACAGGGGCAGGAAAAGGTACAGGTGTCTTCCCAGCATGGATCACAGGGAACATGGATCACCTGGGCTCTTTCCAACATGGGTTTTCCCATAGGGGTTGAAGCTGGAGCTGGGCACAAAGCTCCTCCTGCACTTGGGGCATTTGCAGGGCGTCTCTTACCGGTGACTCCGTTGGTGTCTTGTCAAGTTAGAGCTGCTGGTGAAGCTCTTCCTACACTGGGAACACTCGTAGGGCCTCTCCCCGGTGTGGATGTGCCGGTGGGTGATGAGGTGGGAGTTGTGCTTGAAGCCCTTCCCGCAGTCGGGGCAGCGGAAGGGCCTCTCCTCTGTGTGAATCTGCTCATGCAGGAGGAGACTGGAGCTGGTCTGAAACCTCTTCCCACACTGGGGACACTCGTAGGGCCTCTCCCCAGTGTGGATGCGTTGGTGCCTGATGAGTTCTGAGCTGCAGCTGAAGCCCTTCCCACACTCCCCACACTCGTAGGCCCATTCCCCAGTGTGGATCATCTGGTGGCGGATCAGGTGGGAGCTCTTCCTGAAGCTCTTCCCACATGCCAAGCACTTGTAGGGCTTCTCCCCATCATGAAGCTGCTCCTGGACCACCAGCTCTGAGCTCTGGCTGAAGCTCTGTCCACCTTCCTGGCTCAGGGTGGGTCTTTCCTCCTCAGAGCCCCCTGGGCTGGCTTTGTAGCCCCTCTTCCTGTACAATCTCTGGGGATTTTCCTCCCTGTTGGATTCCTCCACTCTGGAATCACTCAAAACAGCCTCTTCCATGAGGTTCTGCTGTGGGGATTTGTCCTCCCTGGTCTCCATCCTCAGCTTCTTCCCTGGGTGAGGAACAACAAGGAAAGGATGGGATTTGCCTCTGTGCCACAGAGAAGGGGAAGGAGATCCCCCCAGTGCATCCACGGCAGGATGGGGTTGGCAGCAGGGTTGTCCTGCAGCCGGGGGCTGTGCTGGGCTGGGAGATGGAGCAGGAGAGAGGGGGAAAGGGGCACTGACTTCCTCCTCACCTGCCTGGGGCTCCTGGGGCATCTTCCTCTTCCTCACAGCCTCCTCCTTCATCTAGTGAAGGTTTCAGGATGGGAAATCCTGCTTTGGGAGGAAAACAAGGGATGAGCACACTAAATTTTATACTGGATTGAAGGCAAACCTGGGGGAGAGTCTAAGCCAGAATTATAATTTAATAAGAAAATTTAGATCACGGCAATGATACAGAAACACTGCCTTAAACTGACAGAGTCAGGATATAACCTGACACCCTGTTGCTGGTCAGGGTGGTGGAAGCAGTCCCATTAAATGGTGGCTGAAGTCCTGTTGGAGAGATGAACGTGATTCTGTCCAAGCAGTGATCCTGTAGAAGGGTCTGGTCTTCCTCTGGAGGTCCAGTGGTGGTTCTGGAGCTCTTGTCCTCTGGGAATCCAGTAGGCAAGCTGCTCCTGGTGTTTCATGGCTCAGCTTATATCCAGGTAGGAATGCTTGGATCCTCCCCCTGGGCGGAGCATCCCACAATGGGATGATGGAATTTTATCAGTCCTGCAGTGACACACAATGGCCCATTCACAGAAGATATCTCCCCTGGAGGGCGTTATCAGGGCTGAGTCATGGAAGAGATAAAGAACACTGCCCCACCTGTTTATAGCAGTTGATGAAGATGGGCATTGAAAACATGCATTTGGTTCCATCTTACACTGCAACCTGAAACAGTGGGGGAATCCCTGCTCAGGGGGTGAACACCACCCCCCCTTACCCAAACTGGCTCAGGTGTAAAACCCCCACCCTGGGAAGGCCACACACACACAGGGGACAATGTCACACTTGCCCTGCCCCTGGGGAGGTCTCTGTCCCTGTCACTCCCTTGCTCTCCCCCCTTTTCTCTTTCTTTCCATCTCTCTTTTTACCTCACATTTACTGTTCAATAAAATCCACCTTGGATTTGGTCTTGTTAGCACCTTAACTGGGGCAGAGGCACCTGCCTAACAATTTGCGTAACCAGACTGTAATAATATTTTTGCATAGTGAGTTTAGGCACTGTTTTCTGACCCCAAGGGCCTTTGACAACAGCATGGTTCCCTCCACTGAGGAGGTTGTGGTTTTTTCTGGAAGAACTCTTGGAAACTTGTACACAGTCGCTCCTTCCTCCTGGGGCACTTATGGGAGAAATGATGAGGAAAATGGCTGTTGTGGGTGGCCAGTGAAAAAGAAAATATTTTGTTGTCCTTCCTTGAAAAGTTTGTTAAAATCACAGGAGGAGAGGGAGCAAATGATACCAGCGTGACTGATAAAGTTCATTTACTCCAAGGTGAGGAACACAAGGCTACTAAAAGTCCTACAGGAAGCTCAGCTCAAGAAGCTAAATTCCCAAATAACTCCAGCCAGGGGTCTCTGGGAGGATTTTTTTGGAGAGTGTTTGGAGTCGGCAGATCCCAGACTCGAGCCCCAGATATCTCCGGGCTCCCTAAGAGGAGCTTTTTTGGGGGCAGAGGAGCCGCGATCGCCCCTCGGGAGGGTCCCGGGGGGTCCACGTGGGGATGGCCCGGTACCGACGGGGCGGGACATTGGTTTTGAAGATCCCCGTGAGAGCCGGGGCTGTGGAACGGGGGACCCCTGGGGCGGGGAGAGGGGAAGGGGCGATACTGGAGCTGGGGCACTCCCGGCAGCCCGGAGATGAGGCGGGGACAGGACCCCCTGAGCCTGACAGGGGCGCGTCCTGGGGTGACTTCATGATGCTCGTGCCCCATCGGTCTGTTTAGCCCAGAAATGAGTTCTGCACCTTTAAGGCTGGTTCTGAGAGAGAAGGGGAGGAGGAAGAAGCTGCAGTTTGTTTTCAGACACTGCACTCACTCCTCCACTTTCCGGCTCCTGGATGGACAGAGGGTGGGACAGAGCTCTCCTTTGCTTTTAGTTTGTTTTTAGCTCTCTGAGGCAGAGAAGTTGCCTGGACTGTTATTTTTCTTTTTCTTTGGAGCTGTTTGAACCTGCTCTGCACTGAACACCCAGAACACCATTGGCAGCTCCCACCTGTGGCCCACCTGGCCGGGCCTGGGTCTCAGCATTTCCAATGCAGGAGTGACTGATAAGAGACTGATAAGAGACTGATAAGAGACTGTGTGAGGCGAGCTACAGCCCAAGGAAGGACTTTCGGAGTTTCTCATCTATTTTGGAGCCGCAGGAGGTTTATAACTTAATATTGTTCAATTTTGCTGCTGGTGAATGCTTTGCCTGTTAAATAAAGTGGTTTTTTCCAGTTTTCTCCAAGGAAATATTTTCCCGAAATTGCTGAGGGTGGGGCTGCTGAATCTGTATTCTAGAGGAAACTCCTTTGGGAGGTTTTCAACCAAATTTGCCCTAAACCAGGACAGGGTGGTGAAAAGAAGGGGGAAGCCCAAGTGGCTGGATTGAGAGGAGGCTGGAGAGGGGGACCCTGGGATTCCAAATCCTCCCAGAATCCCTAAGCAGGACCCTGGAGAGAGGGGATCCCCAGGACCCATGGGATCCCCAACAGCCCTGAGACGGGGGACCACAAGAACTCCAGAGGGATGAGACTGGACATAGGACACTCCTGGTGTATTTTTTTATTCACTCTTGATTTTTGGACATCAGGTGACTTCTAGAGATGGACTTGGGCAAGAGGAATCCCCAACCCAAGGCATTCACACCTTGTTTTTCCCCAAAACAGGATTTTCCCCAAACCTTCCCACAGTGACTTCCCCACTGTCCTGCTCTGGGTGAGCTCACTCCCAAACCTGACCCTGATCCTGGTCTCAATCTCACTCCATGTTCAGACACACTCACAGTTCTGAATTTAATCTTATCCCAGCCCCACACTCATCTAGCCCCAGACCCAATCCCAACCCCAGCCCTAAAGCCAATCCCATGTCTAGCCCTAATCCAAATCCCAGCTCTAATCCAAATCTCAGCCCCAACTCCAAACCCAGCCCCAATTCCAGCCCTTTCCTAAATCCTCAGCCCCAAACCAAATCCCAGGTTCAGCTTTTCTGGGGTTTTGGGGGTGTCTCTGTCCCTGTGACCCCGATGATGTTTGGGTGGGGTCACAGCAGGGCTGAGAGGGACAGAGACCCCCCCGGCCTCCCCAGGGGTGAGAAGGTGGCAGAGCCCTCCCAGCCCCGAGCAGCCTCAGCGGTGAGAGGGACACAGAGCCCCTGGTGCCCAGCCCTGCACAGGCATTGCCTGAGGCCAGAGGGATGGAGACCGCCCGAGCATCCCCCAGGGCCAGGGGACAGAGAGCCCCGAGCATCCCCTGGGCTGAGAGGGACAGAGACTGCCCCGAGCACCCCCTGGCACAGGGGTGAGAGGGAGGGAGACCCCCCAGGCATTCCCTGGGGTGAGAATGATGGAGACCCCTGGGGAATGGCCTGGGGTGACCAGGACAGGGACACCCCCTGGGGAATGGCCTGGGGTGACAGGGACAGGGACACCCCTGGGGAATGGCCTGGGGTGACAGGGATGGGGACAAACCCTCCCAAGCCGCTCCCAAGCATCCCCAAGGGTGAGTGGCACAGAGACCCCTTGAGCATTCCCTGGGCACCGGACAAAGTGAAGTTGTTTCTCGACAAAAATCAAACTTAAGCCTACAGAAAATGCCTTGAATTTTCTCTTCCCACAAGTAACTTGTGGTGGAAATGCAAACAAATTGCAAAATTTAATAAACTGACAGTAGAAGCAATTTTGTGGCAATTCCAAAATCCATTGGTCCTGCAGAGCTCCAGCTCAGCTGCTGGCACATTCTGATAAAAGAAAAGTGGAAATTCAGCACAATACATTGCGATACCTCTTTTATGAAAAGAGTATGAAAAGGAAGGGAAAGCTCTGTTTAGATGTTACAAAGGAGACAGGCACAAAGAAAAAAAATATTTTTAGATTTGGTAAAGCCCCTGGCCTGTGAAAAAGAAAAGGGGGGACAGCCAGGGACTGAGAGAGACAGAGACCTCCGCTGGGGCAGGGCAAGTGTGACATTGTCCCCTGTGTGTGTGGCCTTCCCAGGGTGGGGGTTTTACACCTGAGCCAGTTTGGGTAAGGGGGGTGGTGTTCACCCCCTGAGCAGGGATTCCCCCACTGTTTCAGGTTGCAGTGTAAGATGTAACCCAATGCATGTTTTCAATCCCCATCTTCATCAACTACTATAAACAGGTGGGGCAGTGTTCTTTATCTCTTCCATGACTCAGCCCTGATAACACCCTCCAGGGGAGATATCTTCTGTGAATGGGCCATTGTGTGTCACTGCAGGACTGATAAAATTCCATCATCCCATTGTGGGATGCTCCGCCCAGGGGGAGGATCCAAGCATTCCTACCTGGATATAAGCTGAGCCATGAAACACCAGGAGCAGCTTGCCTACTGGATTCCCAGAGGACAGGAGCTCCAGAACCACCACTGGACCTTCAGAGGAAGACCAGACCCTTCTACAGGATCACTGCTTGGACAGAATCACGTTCATCACTCATGCAGGACTGCAGCCACCATTTAATGGGACTGCTGCCACCACCCTGAGCAACAGGGTGTCAGGTTATATCCTGACTCTGTCAGTTTAAGGCAGTGTTTCTGTATCATTGCCTTGATCTAAATTTTCTTATTAAATTGTAATTCTGATTTAGACTCTCCCCCAGCTTTTCCTTCAATCCAGTATAAAATTTAGTGTGCTCATCCCTTGTTTTCCTCCCAAAGCAGGATTTCCCATCCTGAAACCTTCACTAGATGAAGGAGGAGGCTGTGAGGAAGAGGAAGATGCCCCAGGAGCCCCAGGCAGGTGAGGAGGAAGTCAGTGCCCCTTTCCCCCTCTCTCCTGCTCCATCTCCCAGCCCAGCACGGCCCCCGGCTGCAGGACAACCCTGCTGCCAACCCTGTCCTGCTGGGAATGCACTGGGGGGATCTCCTTCCCCTTCCCTGTGGCATGGAGGCAAATCCCATCCTTTCCTTGTTGTTCCTCCCCCAGGGAAGAAGCTGAGGATGGAGACCAGGGAGGCCAAATCCCCACAGCAGAATCTCGTGGAAGAGGCCATTTTGAGTGGCTCCACGGTGCAGAATTCCAACATGGAGGAAAAGCCCCAGAGTTTCCACAGGAGGAGGAGCTGCAAACCCAGCTCAGGGTGCTCTGAGGAGGAAAGACCCACCCTGAGCCAGGAAGGTGGACAGAGCTTCAGCCAGAGCTCAGAGCTGGTGGTCCAGGAGCAGCTTCATGATGGGGAGAAGCCCTACAAGTGCTTGGCATGTGGGAAGAGCTTCAGGAAGAGCTCCCACCTGATCCGCCACCAGATGATCCACACTGGGGAATGGGCCTACGAGTGTGGGGAGTGTGGGAAGGGCTTCAGCTGCAGCTCAGAACTCATCAGGCACCAACGCATCCACACTGGGGAGAGGCCCTACGAGTGTCCCCAGTGTCCGAAGAGGTTTCGGACCAGCTCTGATCTCCTCTGCCACCAGCAGATTCACACCGAGGAGAGGCCCTTCCTCTGCTCTGACTCTGGGAAGGGCTTCAAGCAAAACTCCACCCTTGTCACCCACCGGCGCATCCACACCGGGGAGAGGCCCTACAAGTGCCCCCAGTGTGGGACAAGCCTCACCACCAGCTCTCACTTGACCAGACACCAACGGAGCCACCAGTGAGGGAAGCCCTGCAAATGCCCCAGCTGCAGGAAGATCGTCATGCACGCTCCAGCTTCATCTCCCATTAGAGGGCCCACATTGGGAAGAGTCCTGGGGATCCATGTTCCCTGTGATCCATGCTGGGAAGACACCTGTCCCTTTTCCTGCCGCTGCCGATGACATGATGTGGGATTGAAAAACATGATGGTCTGGCCATGGCCCTGTCATTACATTCACTCCCACCTCAGGTCATTGCCAGGGGCAGGAAAGGGAGTCTCTCTTTCCCTCAGTGAGGAGAAGGGTCTCCTTTCCAGGCAGAGGAAATTGTGGCCAGGCAGACCCAGTGAGTTGTGTTTTAGTTTTCCCTGTAAACAGTTTTATTTATCCCTTCTGTTATCAATATTGTTTCTGTTCCATTTGTTCCTTATCTCATTGCTGTTCCCAATAAATTGTTCTCATCCCAGCCCGGGATCTTTGCCTTTTGTGCTTTCCATGGGAGGCGGGAGGGCAGCGAGGGCAGCGCGGTTTTAGTGGGGGCAGGAACCTGGGGAATCCCATTCCTGAAGCCCAGCCCGTGGAAACCGAGCATCCCAGCTGGTGCCAGCCCTGGTGTCCATGGCAACCACCCCTGGCATTGGGTCTCCATGGAGCTGCCAAGGAACTGACCATAGCAACAGGGGGGGTCTGGTGATGGTTTCCATGGAAACTGAGCATAGCAACAGGGGGCTGGTGATGGTTGCCTGCTAAGGTTCAGATTTGTCACAGGCCCTCACAGGGGCTCCATGGGGATTTTCCAAGAGTCTCCAGGCTGTTCCACAGCTGGAATGTCACACACAGAGACAGGGGCTCCATGGAGACCTCCCAGGGCTTTCTGGGGATAGAAAAGAGCCCTGTGGTCAGAGGCAGTCACAGCCATTCCATGGTGACATCCCAGTGCACCTTGGGCTGCAAAGGCACCGATCTGTAACAGGCACTCACGGGGGCTCCACGGTGACATCCCAGGAATCCCCAGGCTGCCAAAGAGCTGGGATGTGCCAGACACTCACAGGGGTTCCTGTCATAGCCACAGTGGGAGCTTCAGGCAAAAGCTTTGAGGTGGAGAAAAGACAGCCTACAGCCACCATGGATCCTCAAAGCCCTGCAGGACCCCTAGACTTCTCAAATTCCTTCTAAGAGAGGAGACTGGCAGCAGCTGGATCACATTCCTGCCCCTGACTTTGTCAAAGGTCAAAAGCATTGGACAGGTGAAATTGAACTTTAACACAATTTGTCGTACAGGATTAATGATAGAATACCAGATAAATTAGTATAAATACACCTCTGATTGATTCTGATCATGATCAGATGGAAAGATCACTAGCACAGTTATTTACTCCACAGTACAGGAGCTATAACAATTATTAGAATATTGTGCTCTAGGAAGCAATTTTGAAGTTAACAGGGCCTTGCTGGAGCTGTTGGAGCCCTTTGCAGGCAGACCCTCCTGCTCCAGCAGGAACGGCCTTTCCTGTGCCATCAGCAGGGCAGGTCCCACTGCAGGAAAAGCCCCAGGCCAGCCCCAGCACAGGGAAGGCCTCGGGCACAAGGTCAGAGTGCCATGCTGGGAGCTGTGCCAGGGAGAGCCTGAGGCACCAAAGGCACCTTGGCAGCAGCAGCTGCTTGCAGGCCATGGCCAGAAGCCTCCCTTGGCAGCCTGGCCTGGTGGCCACCACTGCAGAGCTGCTGCCTCAGGGCTCATTCCTGGCTGGGCTCTGAAAAGCCACTTCTGCTCCAGGGGCCTGACTGGGAAGCCATTGGCCCCAGCACCTTGGGGACAAGATATCAATGACAAAACTCTTCATGCCAGCAGCGACAAGGCAGGGGCAGAGCAAAGGGCACAGCCAGGCCCAGGGGACAGGGCTGCCATGGTGATGGCTGTCAGGTCACTGCCCCTGCAGCAGCCTGGCTGCCCTCAGCAGACATTCTGGCCAGAAGACTTGTGAGGGCACCCAGCACAGCAGAGAACCCACACAACAGGAATTCCATCCTTGGGACGGGCAGGGGGTTTCTCTATGTGTCGGGTCCGGCTGTCTGTCTCTGCCCCGACATGGGTAGAGTGGTTCTTTGGTGGGCGCGATGCAAAGGACGAGTCTGGACTCTTCAGCTTTCGGTCTTCAGGTTGTTTATTATTTCTTATCTACAAAATTTTTCTGTCTGCCCAACAGAGGTCTGATCTGCAAGCAGTCACAGGCACTCTCTGACCACCCACGGGGCGGTCATGTCTTTTTATACTAAAACCTACGTATACAATATTTACCTTTATTTCCCAATGCTTTTCGCCCATGTTGGCAAGTGCACCTTCACCATAAACCAATCTCTAAGTGCCAACATCATCACAGGAGATGGAGGACAAGAAGAAGAAAGAAGAAGGACAAGACACGCCCTGATCCCTCCATCTTGTCTCCATAACCCCCCTGTACCAAAAACCTTAAAGTCTATATCTCACCCTCTAAATGTGTCTCTTTTACACCTTGTACTCTAAAGTGATTCTCTTGTCCTCAGACTCTTGTTACTTCTGTGGATGGATCAAAATCAAGCCACCAAACACTCTTGGCAACATTCCAGGGTTTTCGAGACCCCCCAAGGGTTCTCCTGGCATCTCTGGACATCGGGAACGATGTGCTGAGATCCCACACCTATGTCAGGTTGCACAAAGCTCCTGCTCTTGGACAATTCCTGGCATGGTGCATCAGCCTTTTTGCAAAAACAGTTGCAGTTTTGTTCCACTCTCATCATTGTAAATTATTTTCTCCTTCTAACAAATGGAAATCCAGACTCATTCACTTTAGAATTATTGACCCTTGTTCTGCCACTGCAAGATTTGGGAGAAAATACCTTTGACCACTATTTTTCCGTTTTCACAGACTTTGGAGAGGACCCAAACATCTTCCAAGATGGGGTTTGGAGGCCTCATCTCATAACCCGCAGGCAGAGGCTGCAGGATCTGGGCTCATTAGGGTGGAGACTGAGGACAGAACAGGAGTAGCCTGGCAGGGGCTGAAGGGTGGTTTCAGAGAGGCTGGAGCTTTCCTTCCTAGAGCATATAAGCATGAGAAGGAAATAATGGCACCAAGGGCAGCTGGGGAGGCCCCATCTGGGCAGCAGCAGAAAGGAATTACCTTGGCAGGGCAGGGCTGTGGTGCAACACGTCCCCCAGCAGGAGCCTGGAGCAGCCCAAGGCTTTGTGTGGGCAGGCAGAGGCAGGCAGGAGGCAGAGCTGTCAGCAGAGGAAGGGCCCAGCCAGGTGGGGCAGCCGGGGGATGCCCACAGCCTGCAGGGACAGAGGCGCAGGGCAGGGACACCGTAGGACAGCCTGGGCTGCACAGGGCACAGGCATGGGCAGCAGCTGCAAGACAGCCCTGACAGAGCCAACTCCTGCAGCACTTTGGCCGTGGCTGCTGGCCCTGGGCCTGAGGCCAGCAGGGGACAAGTGACCCTTGCAGGCCTGGGGCCTCATTGCCTCCTTGTCCCTGCTCAGCAGCCTGGCAGGGGCTGCCCCATGCTCCTGTCCTTGGCATTGCCCATCCCCACATCCCAGTGCCCCAGCAAGAGCCCTGAGCAATGAGGGAGGGACAGGATCTGCCTGGCCAGGGGCTGGGGCTCAGGCCTTGGCCCTTTGCATTCCCGAAACACATCCAGCTTTGCCCAGCACCAGAGACACGTTTCCCTTGCTTGTCCCCAGCTGTCATCAGTGCTTCCAGGGTTCTGCTCTACCTGGAACCTGGCGACATTTTGTCAGTCATATTCCTCATGAGGATCTCTTTTAAGTACAAGAAACTGCCATGTTTCAATCTGACTTTCAATCATTGAGCGGTTTTTGAGCACACTCTGAGGCACTGATGAGTCTGATGCAAAAAGCACCAAAGCCTAAGAGGGTTGTTCAAATCCTTCTGCTGTGTCTGTGCTGCAGAACTGGGCCGGGCTCCTGGCCCAGAGGCAGCTCCTGGCAAGGGCAGCAGCGCTGCAGAGAGACAGCTCTGGCCAGGAGCAGCTCCTGTGCACAGCCCAGTAGGGCTGGGGCACTGCCAGGGCCTCTCAGGGACACCAGCAGGGCACAGACTTAGCTCCCAGGGGCTCAGCACTGGCAGGGGCTGTGGCATGTCCCAGAGGGGGCTGTGTCACAGCAGCACCTCTGTGGCTGTGTCATAGAGGCACAGAGCAGCTGTGATGTCAGCAAGGGGCTGTGTGACAGCACAGATTGGGCTGTGTGAGGTCACAGATTGGGCTGTGACACCACAGAACTTGTGGTTTGAGGTCATCAAGCAGCTACAGCATCATAGAGGGGACTGTGTGACATCACAGAGCAGGCTGTGACATCATGGCATGGCTGTATGACATCATGGAGCCGGCTGTGAGGTCAAAGTTTGTGCTGTGACATTACAGACTGGCAGTATGACACCACAGAGAGGCTCGTGTGACGTCACTGAGGGGGTTGTGAAATCACAGAGGTTGCTGTGGCATCATAGAGTAGGGTGTGAATCCATAGAGCAGACTCTGCCATCATGGAGGGTGGCTCTGTGACATCAGAGAGGGGGTTGTGACATCACTGAGTGTCTGAGTAACATCACAGAACAGTCTGTGACATCACAGAAGAGACTGAGACATCACAGGGTGTGTTGCAGTGTGTCACAATTTCCTGTCTCACCTATCACATCCCCCTCAAGGATGCCAACCTTTTCCCCTGCCCCTTTTGCCCTCCAGCCTGGCACCTTCCAGCAAGGTGTCGTGTGATTGGCAGATGCCCCCCAGGCCTGGGCTCATTGGTTTGTCCTAGTGTCCACGTCCCCTGACCCTTCACCTGCTCACACCTGGTTGGCCCTCACCTGTCCGTCCCCTCCCCCTGTCCTCAGGGCTTAAAAAGGACACGAGACCATGTGGTCGGGGTCTCTGCCATGGTCTCTGCCGTGGTTCTGTCTCTGTCGTCTGGCTGTCTGGAGCTGTTGCCAGATTCAGAAATCTACCATGCTACAATAAACTCTGGATCTAAGCTACACGGCAGAACCCGCTCCTTTTCCTTTCACTGTCTGAACCTTTTCTACCAAAGGTAAACTGAGTTCCTAGCCAGGCAGGACACACCCTGAAACATTCAGGGCTTAATATTTAATAAGGGTGACTTTCTGATGTCACAGATTGTTCTGTCTCAATCACATCACAGCTGTATGACATCACAGAGTATATCCCAGCATTGGCTCTGTGACATCATGAGGGGGATTTGTGTCATCCCAGCATGGGCTGTGACATCACAGGAGGCTGCGTGACATTGAAGGTGGCTATGTGACATCACAGGGAGCTTTGAGACATCATAAGGGGACTTCATGACAACCCAGTGTGGGCTGTGACATCACAGGGGCTGTGTCACATCACAGGGGTTTGTGTGACATCACAGGAGGCAGTGTGACATCACAGGGGCTGTGTGAGGTCACTGGGGAGGTCACTCTGCCCCGGCCCCCCTCACAGTTCCCCCCAGAGCAGTCCAACCCTGCTCGTGCACAGCGGGGTCCCCTGTCCCCCCTGGGTCCCCCCGCCCCCGGCGCCGCAGCCTCCCCCAGAGGATGTTCCACGAGATTGACCCCAGAGCCTGACACGGGGACGGGGGCCGGGGCCCTGGGGGTGGCACAGGGGGACAGGGACCCCCCAGCAGCGTCCCTGTGTCCCCCAGAGCCAGAGCCTGGGCCAGGGCTCCTTCACCCTGGTACCAACAAGGCCTTGAGAGCGCTGAAAAAATCCCCAGCAAGGGATCAGCAAAAACCAGATTTAATATTAAGCGACAGCACTACAGAGTTCCTTGGCAAGAGTCACTCTGCTCCTGACTGGACACGTCAGGCACACCAAGGAAACAAAGCAACAACAGAACCAAACAAAATCCAGGCAATTGAACCGAAAATGAACCAAGAACTGTGTGTGCTTGTGCGCCTGTGTTCTAAAAAGACAGTGGGGGCAAGGATAAAAGGAATGCAGCCTAAAAGCTAAACTGAGCTTAAACTTAACAGGTCTTGACTGATTACTTAGTGTCACAGACATCTTTCATGAAAAATCCTTTCTTAGGATTTTTCCTTGTGAGAAGCTGCAGTTTTCAGCAACCAAAGTAAACAATGGTTATCTGCTGCTGTGGAATGCAACAGGTGATTGGTCTCCTGTGGGTGTTTGGATTTCTTGACCACTCATGGCAGAGCTGGCTCTTGCTCTGTCTGAGACACAGATCTTTGTTATTCATTCTTTTCTATTCTTAGTTTAGCTAGCTGCTGAAGAAACCTTTCCTTTCTATTGCTTTTTAGTATAGTCTAATGTAACATATATCATAAAATAATAAATCAAGCCTTCTGATCATGGAGTCAACATTTTCGTCTCTTCTTCATCCTGAAAACCCTTGTGACCACAGTCACAACTTAGACTTCAGCATTTAGCAAAAGTATTTCACCTTACTTATAACCTTGACAGTATTTCACCTTATTTATAACCTATGACTTAATGATTTCACTGTGCAATAACACTTAACAACATTCAACTTAGCTTATAACTTATATTAAACTTCATTACTTAGCTAAAGGGCATCTTAGCAGCATTTAACTCAGCTTACAGCTTGTGACTCACCCTTACTTACAGGCCTGACCGGCTCAGCTATCCAAGGCACTCAGACCCCTCAGAGAGCAGCATTTCTGCCACATTTCCCCAGCACAGGCTCTCCTGTGTGCACACAGACACCAAGAGTCAGTGCAAGGCACCTGGGAGAAATTTCCCTGAGGGCAGGAAATGCTCCCTGAGGATGCTTTGGCATCTCCCCAGCAGGCAAAGGGCTGAGCCTGGAGGAGTGGGGGGATCGGCCCAGGCTCCGTCGTTGTTGGGGATCCCCGAGTGCAGCAAACGGGAGAGTTCCAGCTGGGAGAGGCCCCACTCAGAGGGAGTCGTTGGCCCAGGAGAGCTCCAAGGTCTCCTTTTGGAGCGCTGTTTGCAAGGCCCCAAGAGAGGGGCTTCAGTGCCAGCAATGGTTCATCCCGGCCGCACTTGGCACCAACAGCTTTCTTTGGCAGGGTGAGAACAGGGATGTTGTGCCACGGAGGGAACAGAAACAGCTCCCAGGGCTGCTCCTACAGAAAGCAGGAGCTGGTTGGGCAGCAGCAGTGCCTGGAGCAGACAGTGTTTGTGATGAGCTGCAGAGGAGCTGAGCCCAGGGGCTGTTGGCCAAGGCCGAGGCCCAAGGAGCATTTCTCAGCTGGCAGGGCGGCCTGAGAAGGGGAGGGGGGAATGCAGCAGCACAGGGCCCATGGAACCAAGGGACCATTGTGACACCAAGGCTCCAGTGTGACACTGTGGGGCCTCATGGAATTATGGAGACCACTGTGACATTGCTCAGCCTCATGGGACCAAGGGGACCATACTGACACTGTGTGACTCCATGGAATGTAGAAATCATTGTGACACTGAGAGGCCCCATCGAACCAAGGGTCCATTGTGACACTGAGGGGCTGCATGGAATCTGAGACCATTGTGGCACTTTGGGGTATCATGGAACCAAAGGTCCATTGTGATATTGCAAGGCCTCATGGAACCATTGAACCATGGAAAGACCTATAAGACACTTCACATCCTCATGGAACCAGAGGGCTGTTGTTACACTGAAGGGACTCATGGAATCATGGAGACCATTGTGACACTGTGAGGCCCCATGGAATAAGCAAAGCATTGTGACACTGTGGGCCACCATGGAACCAAGGAGACCATTGTGACACTGTGGGGCCTGATGAAACCAAGAGGCTTTTGAGACATTGCAGGGCTGCATGGAACCAAGGGGCCATTGTGACATTGCAGGGCCTTCTGTCATCAGTTGTCCATTGTGACACTAAGAAACCAAGGAGGGCCATTGTGACACTGCAGGGCTTCATGGAACCAAAGCTCCAGGGTGACACAGAGAGGTCGCCTGTCATCAATGGTCCATTGTGACACTGTGGAGCCAAAAGAGACCATTGTGACACCACAAACCCCCATGGGCCCAAGGTCCATTGTGACATTGCAGGGCTCACAGAACAGAGGAGTGATGTGACATTGTGGGGCCTCTGGAACCACAGAGACCATTGTGACACTGCAAGGCCTCATGGAATTGTTGGGACCATTGTGACACTGCAAGGCCTCATGGAATTGTTGGGACCATTGTGATACTGTTGGACCCCGCACCCTTGTGACACCTCAGGACCCCATAAAACCAAGGGAACACAGAACAGGTCTGCCTGGTTTGGCCTCCCGTGGGCCACCTGACTGGTCCAGCTGACCTTGGCATGTTGAGGGTCTCTTCTCATCTGCTGCTGAAACACTGGCGATCCGTGCTTTCCTTCCTATGGAAGAGAACTGTCCTTCTCCTCCAGGCACCCATGACCAAAATTGGGATTTCACCAGCAAATTTCCTTATATCTGGGATTGTTCCCATAGCAATATTGCCAGGACAAGTCTGTCTGGCAGTGGTTTCACAAGGGTCACCTCTCATCTGGCCCCAAAACCCTGGGGAAGGCTCTGTGCTTTCCTTCCTATGGAAAGGAACTGCCCTTCTTGGCCAGGAGCCAATGGCCAAATTTGGCTTCCACCTCCAACATTACCTGTTGTGGAGGAGAGCCCCTTGAGGGCTGAGTGTGCCAAAGGCAAAGCTCAGCTGCCCTTGGGGGCTGCAGGAACAGTCAAGAGCCCAAAGAGGCTCCATGGCTGTGCTGGAGACCAAGGCTGGAGGAGGGAAATGCAGGGCTACTGTGCAATGGGGAGGGGATGGAATTCCAGCAGACTCATCAGCTTGCAAGGTGCTCTGCTCTCCCTCAGCTCCTCTCTGGGAGATGCCAATCCCAGCTCAGCACCTCTGGCTACTGGGGCCCTACCAGGAGAACTGCCTGTTCATGGGCACACAACTGATGTTGGCCTGGAAAGGGGCACAGGTTTTAATACCTGTTAGCTTCATTATATAGAAGCAAATCTTTCTTATCTGGGTCACTTGAGTACTTTGAAGAAATGGCCAAGTTTTCCCACCAGGAACAGGAATTTCCTGGATCAACTGGATTCTTCTGCTGATGGCACGAGAAGAAATACTAATCTTCCCCTCTAGCTGTGCCTCCAACATTCAGTCTAATATTTCATTCCCTTCTTCCTTCAGGTGTTTCTTGCTCTCCTGGTTAAATGGCCATGTCCAAGGACATCTCTTCATTTAGAGCAGCTGCATCTATGTCTTTCCTGTTGCCCCCACATTTCCTCCTGCAGCTGTTCTCTGGTCATTCCAATGCATCTGCCTTGAATGGCTTCATGCTTTGAGCTTCAGGGAGTTGCCCAATCTTTCAGAAGTTTAAAGAACTCTTTATTCAGCATCTTAGATGTATTTTTATCTTTCATATTGCCTCTTCTCATGTCTTTGTCTAAATCCTTTCTATGGCAATCCCTTGTGGATGGTGGACATGTCAGATGTTGTTGGGATGTCAAAAGGAGCAGAGGGAAGGGTTTTGATGTCTATTAAATTTTCAAATTTTCAAAATTTATGTTGGCCATGAAGAGAAACCTTTCTGTGCCTCTGAGTCTCAGCAGTTCCTGGTCCCTGCAAGGACACAAACCTGATGAGCTGTGGTTGTCACTCCAGGGGCTGCACTTGCACCTCCCTCCATAGCCAGAGCAGAGCTCCCTTGTCCCAGAAAGTCCCTGGCACTGGAGGGATGAAGGAAACTGGACAGGCTGTGGGGATCAGGGCAGGGCAGAGCCAAGGGGAAGAATGACTTTTGCATTTGATGGAGCTGTGCTTTCCCTTGGCTCTGTTGGCTGACAAGAAATGAACATCCCTCTGTGTCTCGGGCAGCTCCTTCTGCAAGGAAAGCAGGTGGGAGTTGGAGCCAAGGAGCTGGAACCTGCAGGTGCAGCCTGGGCTGGAGGGAGCTCAGATTTGCACAAAGGCTGCTCTGAGTGCCAGGGCTTGGATGGGGGAAATGGTGGGGTGGGGGTAGGGACAGAGTCTGATTGATTGTCAGCCAGGAAAGGTCTTGATTTTCATATCCATTCAAACTGAATGAGGAGGTACTTGGATTCAGTGTCAATTGGAGATTGCACATATCCATGTATTAACAGGAAGAAAAACCTAAGCAGCGCCTAAAAAATGTTTTCTCACTGTCTTTTTAAATATGATCTATTCAGATTGAATGCACTTCAAGCCTCTGGAGCAGTAAAATTCAGCAGCAGCCTCTGCAACTTGCTGAGGATGTCAGCAGCCCCCACTGAGGCCATCCCTGCCCAGAGACCGTGGGGGAATGGGCAGACAAGGAGAGCGCCCCTGGGGCTGGGGCAGCACAACTCAGAGGCACCAGCGGCTCCAGCTGGGCAATGGAGTGTGGAATGTGGCTGGGGAAGCCCTGCCTGGGCTGGGCCAAGCAGGACAGGCAAGCCCTGACTCCCACTCCTCAAACAATTCCCTCAACGAGACATTTTAAAGGAATTACAATTGTTTGTGTCCTCTGAGTTGGATCTACTGGAGAAATACCAACAAGAGATCCTCAGGAGCTCAAAACAACCAAACAGCCTTTACTGGCAACTTTAGAAAATCAGAGAACCTTTGGCAAAAGGTTTAATATGACACTGAATCAAAAACAAACACTTCTCAAAGCATTAACTTGGCCCATTCAACTTCACAAACTCTAAGCCCATTCAAGTTGAAGTTAATCAAAATTTGCAAGGAGACAGAAATAGAAGAAGTAGACAGAGAAAAAGACAAATAAGATACAGAGAAGCACTCACACCTGGGTTCCAATGTTGTTCAGATGGAAATGCCAAGAGGAGGGAGGGTCAAGATGTGTGCTTGCCTTGTGGTCACCCTTGTGGTCACCCTCGGTCTTCCTGGGCCCTTCCCCCAGGTGGGGCTTGGGCTCATTTGGTCCCTCGGGAGCTGGGCTGGGGCTGCAGAGGTGGCTGTGGAGCATTGCCTGTGCTGTGCCAGGGACTGGCAGCCACTGCTGGGCTGGGATGGAGGATCTGGGGGATTGGGGTTCCAGGGCAGGGCAGGGCTGGGGTCACAGAGCAGGGCAAGGCTGGACCTGCCCCTTCCTCCTACACACACAAAATGATTCAAGCCAGCAATCTCCTCCAGTCTGTCACAATAGGCAGTGTTGGAGGTGGAACCCAAATTTGGCCATGGGCACCTGGCCAAGAAGGGCAGTTCCTTTCCATAGGAAGGAAAGCACAGAGCCTTCCCCAGGGTTTTGGGGCCAGATGAGAGGTGACCCTTGTGAAACCACTGCCAGACAGACTTGTCCTGGCAATATTGCTATGGGAACAATCCCAGATATAAGGAAATTTGCTGGTGAAATCCCAATTTTGGTCATGGGTGCCTGGAGGAGAAGGACAGTTCTCTTCCATAGGAAGGAAAGCACGGATCGCCAGTGTTTCAGCAGCAGATGAGAAGAGACCCTCAACATGCCAAGGTCAGCTGGACCAGTCAGGTGGCCCACGGGAGGCCAAACCAGGCAGACCTGTTCTGTGTTCCCTTGGTTTTATGGGGTCCTGAGGTGTCACAAGGGTGCCTTGGTTCCATGGGGTCCAACAGTATCACAATGGTCCCAACAATTCCATGAGGCCTTGCAGTGTCACAATGGTCCCAACAATTCCATGAGGCCTTGCAGTGTCACAATGGTCTCTGTGGTTCCAGAGGCCCCACAATGTCACATCACTCCTCTGTTCTGTGAGCCCTGCAATGTCACAATGGACCTTGGGCCCATGGGGGTTTGTGGTGTCACAATGGTCTCTTTTGGCTCCACAGTGTCACAATGGACCATTGATGACAGGCGACCTCTCTGTGTCACCCTGGAGCTTTGGTTCCATGAAGCCCTGCAGTGTCACAATGGCCCTCCTTGGTTTCTTAGTGTCACAATGGACAACTGATGACAGAAGGCCCTGCAATGTCACAATGGCCCCTTGGTTCCATGCAGCCCTGCAATGTCTCAAAAGCCTCTTGGTTTCATCAGGCCCCACAGTGTCACAATGGTCTCCTTGGTTCCATGGTGGCCCACAGTGTCACAATGCTTTGCTTATTCCATGGGGCCTCACAGTGTCACAATGGTCTCCATGATTCCATGAGTCCCTTCAGTGTAACAACAGCCCTCTGGTTCCATGAGGATGTGAAGTGTCTTATAGGTCTTTCCATGGTTCAATGGTTCCATGAGGCCTTGCAATATCACAATGGACCTTTGGTTCCATGATACCCCAAAGTGCCACAATGGTCTCAGATTCCATGCAGCCCCTCAGTGTCACAATGGACCCTTGGTTCGATGGGGCCTCTCAGTGTCACAATGATTTCTACATTCCATGGAGTCACACAGTGTCAGTATGGTCCCCTTGGTCCCATGAGGCTGAGCAATGTCACAGTGGTCTCCATAATTCCATGAGGCCCCACAGTGTCACACTGGAGCCTTGGTGTCACAATGGTCCCTTGGTTCCATGGGCCCTGTGCTGCTGCATTCCCCCCTCCCCTTCTCAGGCCGCCCTGCCAGCTGAGAAATGCTCCTTGGGCCTCGGCCTTGGCCAACAGCCCCTGGGCTCAGCTCCTCTGCAGCTCATCACAAACACTGTCTGCTCCAGGCACTGCTGCTGCCCAACCAGCTCCTGCTTTCTGTAGGAGCAGCCCTGGGAGCTGTTTCTGTTCCCTCCGTGGCACAACATCCCTGTTCTCACCCTGCCAAAGAAAGCTGTTGGTGCCAAGTGCGGCCGGGATGAACCATTGCTGGCACTGAAGCCCCTCGCTTGGGGCCCTGCACACAGCGCTCCAAAAGGAGCCCTTGGAGCTATCCTGGGCCAGTGACTCCCTCTGAGTGGGGCCTCTCCCAGCCGGCAACTCTCCCGTTTGCTGCACTCGGGGATCCCCAACAACGACGGAGCCTGGGCCAGTCCCCCACTCCTCCAGGCTCAGCCCTTTGCCTGCTGGGGAGATGCCAAAGCATCCTCAGGGAGCATTTCCCTGCCCTCAGGGGAATTTCTCACAGGTGCCTTGCACTGACTCTTGGTGTCTGTGTGCACACAGGAGTGCCTGTGCTGGGGAAATGTGGCAGAAATGCTGCTCTCTGAGGGGTCTGAGTGTCTTGGATAGCTGAGCCGGTCAGGCCTGTAAGTAAGGGTGAGTCACAAGCTGTAAGCAAAGTTTAATGCTGCTAAGAGTTGTTCTTTTCCTAAGTTGTTGCGTTCAGTATAGTTTTAAGCTAAGTTGAATATTGTTAAGTGTTATTCCACTGTGAAATCATTAGGTCATAAATTATAAGTAAGTTTAGATACTGTTAAGTGCTGTTCTTTTGCTAAATGCTGAAGTCTAAGGTATCAGTCAAGTCCTGTTAAGTTTGAGCTCAGTTTAGCTTTTAGGCTGCATTCCTTTTATCCTTGCCCCCACTGTCTTTTAGGCACACATGCATGCATGCAAAGACACACGGACAGTTCATGGTTCATTTCTGGTTTGATTGCCTGGATTTTGTTTGGTTTTGTTGTTGCTTTGTTTCCTTGGTGTGCCTGACGTGTCCATTCAGGAGCAGAGTGACTCTTGCCAAGGAACTCTGTAGTGCTGTCGCTTAATATTAAATCTGGTTTTTGCTGATCCCTTGCTGGGGATGTTTTAAGTGCTCTCAGCCCCTCGTTGGTAACAGGGTGAAGGAGCCCTGGCCCAGGCTCTGGCCCTGGGGGACACGGGGATGCTGCTGGGGGGTCCCTGTCCCCCTGTGCCACCCCCAGGGCCCCGGGCCCCCATCCCCGTGTCAGGCTCTGGGGTCGATCTCGTGGAACATCTTCTGGGGGAGGCTGCGGCGCCAGGGGCGCGGGGACCCGGGGGGACAGGGGACCCCACTGTGCACGAGCAGGGTTGGACTGCTCTGGGGGGAACTGTGAGGGGGCCGGGGCAGAGTGACCTCCCCAGGGACCTCACACAGCCATCTGTGATGTCACACAGCCCCTGTGATGTCACACAGCCACCTGTGATGTCACAGTCCCAAGGCTGGCATATCACTGTGTGGTGTCATACAGCTGTGCAGTGAAATCACAGAAGACACTGTGATGTCACAAAGTCACTCCGTGATGTCACAGCCTGTTCTGTGATGTCACAGCCTGTTTTGTGATGTTACTCAGACACCCACTGATGTCACAAACCATTCTCTGATGTCACTGAGCCACCCTCCATGATCATAGAGTCTGCTCTATGGCCTCACACCCTACCCTATCATGCCACAGCCACCTCTGCGATGTCACAACCCCCTCAGTGATGTCACATGAGCCTCTCTGTGATGCCTTACACCCACTCTGTAATGTCACAGCACACACTTTAACCTCATAGCCTGCTCTATGATGTCATACAGCCGTGCCATGACATCACAGCCTGCTCTGTGATGTTACACAGAGCCCTGTAGGACACTGTGGTGGCTTCAAGACCTCACAGCAAAAACTCTGTGATGTCATAGCCCAATCTGTTACCTCACAGAACTCACTCTGTGTTGTCACACAGCCCCTTGCTGACATCCCAGCTGCTCTGTGCCTCTATGACACAGCCACAGAGGTGCTGCTGTGACACAGCCCCCTCTGGGCCATGCCACAGCCCCTGCCAGTGCTGAGCCCCTGGGAGCTCAGTCTGTGCCCTGCTGGTGTCCCTGAGGGGCCCTGGCAGTGCCCCAGCCCTGCTGGGCTGTGCACAGGAGCTGCTCCTGGCCAGAGCTGTCTCTCTGCAGCTCTGCTGCCCTTGCCAGGAGCTGCCTCTGTGTTCTGGTTTCAAAGCAAAACCAGTAAAAGATTCCAAGTGAGAAATACAATTTATCAGGAAAAGGGATAAAACCATATACATGCTATAATACAAAAGAAAAATCAATGACAGAGTCAGAATACAACCGGACACCCTGCTAGTTAGGGGGGTGGCAGCAGTCCAGATGAAATGGTCTTGTTGAAGTGGTGATCCTGTAGAAACAATCTGGTAGCTCTTGTCCTCTGGAAACCAGTGGGTAAGGGCAGCTATTCCTTGGGCAATCCAGTGGAAAGACTGACTGCTCTGTCCCAAAGCCCAGATTGTATCCAGGTGGGGATGCTGAGCTCCTCCCGCCTGGGCAGGGAATCTCAAAATGGGCTGAAATTGTTCTGAGTCATGGGGTGGGTCCTTGATTACCCGATAAACAGAAATGGCTCCTGGAGGGAGTTATCTCTGAGTCATGAGGCGAGACATTGATGGGCCCATTAACAGGAGATAAGGAAAAAAACAATGTCCCTCCTGGTTTCAGCAGCTCTTGAGGATGGGAATAGAAGACATTTTTCTATTCTAACCTAGGACACTGGGCCAGCAGCCTGGCTCTGCTCAGCAGCACCGACTCAGCACAAGGACTTCAATGACCCTCTTGAGGCTTTGGTGCTGTTTGCATCACACTCAGTCCCTCAGATTGCGCTCAATAAACTTCTGGAGAACTCAAACTCACGTTCAAAGTCCAAAGCTTCATTAACTTTTAATGGGTACCACTGAGGGAGACAACTCATGTGAAAATGTCCCCAGGTTCCAGGTAGAGCAGAACACTGGAGGCAGTGATGACAGCTGGGGACAAGCAAGGGAAATGTGTCTCTGGTGCTGAGCAAAGCTGGATGTGTTTCAGGAATGCAAAGGGCCAAGGCCTGAGCCCCAGCCCCTGGCCAGGCAGATCCTGTCCCTCCCTCATTGCTCAGGGCTCTTGCTGGGGCACTGGGATGTGGGGATGGGCAATGCCAAGGACAGGAGCATGGGGCGGCCCCTGCCAGGCTGCTGAGCAGGGACAAGGAGGCCATGAGGCCCCAGGCCTGCAAGGGTCACTTGTCCCCTGCTGGCCTCAGGCCCAGGGCCAGCAGCCATGGCCAAAGTGCTGCAGGAGTTGGCTCTGTCAGGGCTGTCTTGCAGCTGCTGCCCATGCCTGTGCCCTGTGCAGCCCAGGCTGTCCTACGGTGTCCCTGCCCTGCGCCTCTGTCCCTGCAGGCTGTGGGCATCCCCCAGCTGCCCCACGTGGCTGGGCCCTTCCTTTGCTGACAGCTCTGCCTCCTGCCTGCCTCTGCCTGCCCACACAAAGCCTTGGGCTGCTCCAGGCTCCTGCTGGGGGACGTGTTGCACCACAGCCCTGCCCTGCCAAGGAAATTCCTTTCTGCTGCTGCCCAGTTGGGGCCTCCCCAGCTGCCCTTGGTGCCATTATTTACTTCTCATGCTTATATCCTCTAGGAAGAAAAGCTCCAGCCTCTCTGAAACCACCCTTCAGCCCCTGCCAGGCTACTCCTGTTCTGTCCTCAGTCTCCACCCTAATGAGCCCAGATCCTGCAGCCTCTGCCTGCGGGTTATGAGATGAGGCCTCCAAACCCCATCTTGGAAGATGTCTGGGTCCTCTCCAAAGTGTGTGAAAATGGAAAAATAACTGCCAAAGGTATTTTCTTGCAATTTTGCAGTGGCAGAACAAGGGTCAATAATTCTAAAGTGAATGAGTCTGGATTTCCATTTGTTAGAAGGAGGAAATATTTTACAATGATGAGAGTGGAACAAAACTGCAACTCTTTTGCCAGAGAAGTGGATGTGCCATCCTAGGAATTGTTCAGGAGCAGGAGCTTTGTGCAACCTGACATAGGGAAACCCCTTTCCCTCCCCATGGATGGAATTCCTGTAGTGTGGGTTCTCTGATTTTCTGGGTGCCCTCACAAGGCTTCTGGCCAGAATGTCTGTTGAGGGCAGCCAGGCTGCTGCAGGGGCAGTGACCTGACAGCCATCACCATGGCAGCCCTGTCCCCTGGGCCTGGCTGTGCCCTTTGCTCTGCCCCTGCCTTGTCGCTGCTGGCATGAAGAGTTTTGTCATTGATATCTCATCCCCAAGGTGCTGGGGCCAATGGCTTCCCAGTCAGGCTCCTGGAGCACAAGTGGCTTTTCAGAGCCCAGCCAGGAATGAGCCCTGAGGCAGCAGCTCTGCAGTGGTGGCCACCAGGCCGGGCTGCCAAGGGAGGCTTCTGGCCATGGCCTGCAAGCAGCTGCTGCTGCCAAGGTGCCTTTGGTGCCTCAGGCTCTCCCTGGCACAGCTCCCAGCATGGCACTCTGACCTTGTGCCTGAGGCCTTCCCTGTGCTGGGGCTGGCCTGGGGCTTTTCCTGCAGCGGGACCTGCCCTGCTGATGGCACAGGAAAGGCAGTTCCTGCTGGAGCAGGAGGGTCTGCCTGCAAAGGGCTCCAACAGCTCCAGCAAGGCCCTGTTGACTTCAAAATTGCTGCCTAGAGCACAATATTCTAATAATTGTTATAGTTCCTGCACTGTGGAGTAAATAACTCCGCTTAAGATCTTTCTGTCTAATCATGATCAAAATCAATGAGAGCCCTATTTATATAAATATAGCTGGCTTTTTATCATTAATCCTGTGGGACAAATTTTGTTAAAGTTGGATTCAACCTGTCCCATCTTTTACATATAAACCTTTGACAAATTCTGGGGCTGGGATTGAACCCAGTCGCTGCCAGTCTCCTCTCTTAGAAGGAATTTGAGAAGTCCAGGGGCCTTGCAGAGGTTTGAGGATCCATTGTGGCTGCTGGGTGTCATTTCTCCATCTCACGTTTGGAGTTTCTCCAATAAAGAAATAAAGCTTTTGCCTGAAGTTCCCACTGTGCCCATGACAGGAACCCCTGTGAGTGTCTGGGACATCCCGGCTCTTTGGCAGCCTGGGGACTCCTGGGATGTCACCGTGGAGCCCCCATGAATGCCTGTGACAGATCGGTGCCTTTGCAGCCCAAGGTGCCCTGGGATGTCACCATGGAATGGCTGTGACTGCCTCTGACCACAGGGAGCTTTATCATCCCCAGAAAGGGCTGGGAGGTCTCCATGGAGCCCCTGTCTCTGCCTGTGACATTCCAGCTGTGGAACAGCCTGGAGACTCTTGGAAAGTCCCCATGGAGCCCCTATGAGGGTCTGTGACAAATCTGATCCTTAGCAGGCAACCATCACCAGGCGCCTGTTGCTATGGTCAGTTCCCATGGCAACTATCACCAGCCCCCTGTTGCTATGCTCAGTTTCCATGGCAACCATCACCAGCCCCCTGTTGCTATGCTCAGTCCCTTGGCAGCTCCATGGAGACCCCATGCCAGGGGTGGTTGCCATGGCCACCAGCTCAGGCCTGCAGCCAGAGCCCGTTGCCATGGCAACCATTGGCAGCCCCCATCCCCAGGCTTATGGGATCCCAGAACCACAGAATTGGCAGAGCTGGGAGGGACCCATCAGGATCCTCCAGTCCAACTGCTGGCCCTGCACAGGACACCCCAACACTGCCAGCCTGGGCCTGGCAGCACTGGCCAAATGCTGCTGGAGCTCAGAGAGCCCTGGAGCTGGGACCCTTCCCTGGGGAGCCTGGCCAGGGCCCCAGCAGTCTCTGGGCAAAAACCTTTTCCTGACATCCAACCTGAGCCTGCCCCGACTCAGCTGCAGCCGTTCCCTCCACTCCTGTCCCTGGGCACCAGAGGGAAGAGGTTCCCACAGCCCCAGCCAGGGACCCGCTCCCAAGGCTGCTGCCATGGCCACCAGGGCTGGCACCAGCTGGGATGCTCGGTTTCCACGGGCCGGGCTTCAGCAATGGGATTTCCCAATTTCCTGCTCCCGCTAAAACCGCGCTGCCCTTGCTGCCCTCCCGCCTCCCATGGAAAGCACAAAAGGCAAAGATCCCGGGGTGGGATAAGAACAATTTATTTGGAACAGTAATGAGATAAGGAACAAACAGAACAGAAACAATATTGATAACAGAAGGGATCAATAAAACTGTTTACAGGGAAAATTACAACATCAACTACTGGCTCTTCCCAGTTTCGTATTTCCCCTCCCTGGAATGGACACCCTTCTCCTCAGGGAGAGAGAGTCCCTTTCCTGCCCCTGGCAATGACCTGAGGTGAGAATGAATGTAATCACATGGCCATGGCCAGACCCTCATGTTCTTCATTCCACACCATGTCATTGACAGGGGCAGGAAAAGGGACAGGTGCCTTCCCAGCATGGATCACAGGGAACATGGATCACCCGGGCCCTTTCCAACATGGGTTTTCCCATAGGGGTTGAAGCTGGAGCTGGGCACAAAGCTCCTCCTGCACTTGGGGCTTTTGCAGGGCGTCTCTTACCGGTGGCTCTGTTGGTGGTGGTGAAGCTCTTCCCACACTGGGAACACTCGTAGGGCCTCTCCCCAGTGTGGATGCGCCGGTGGGTGATGAGGTGGGAGTTGTGCTTGAAGCCCTTCCCGCACTCTGGGCAGCGGAAGGGCCTCTCATCCATGTGAATCCGCTCATGCAGGAGGAGACTGGAGCTGGTCTGAAACCTCTTCTGACACTGGGGACACTCATAGGGCCTCTCCCCAGTGTGGATGTGTTGGTGCCTGATGAGGGCAGAGCTGCAGCTGAAGCCCTTCCCACACTCCCCACACTCGTAGGCCCATTCCCCAGTGTGGATCATCTGGTGGCGGATCAGGGTGCTGCTCTTGCTGAAGCTCTTCCCACACTCCAAGCACTTGTAGGGCTTCTCCCCATCATGAAGCTGCTCATGGACCACCAGCTCTGAGCTCTGGCTGAAGCTCTGTCCACCTGCCTGGCTCAGGGTGGGTCTTTCCTCCTCAGAGCCCCCTGAGCTGGGTTTAGAGCCCCTCCTCCTCTGGGATCTCTGGGGATTTTCCTCCCTGTTGGATTCCTCCGCCCTGGAGTCACTCAAAACTGCCTCTTGCACGAGGTTCTGCTGTGGGGATTTGTCCTCCCTGGTCTCCATCCTCAGCTTCTTCCCTGGGTGAGGAACAACAAGGAAAGGATGGGATTTGCCTCTGTGCCACAGAGAAGGGGAAGGAGATCCCCCCAGTGCATCCACGGCAGGATGGGGTTGGCAGCAGGGTTGTCCTGCAGCCGGGGGCCGTGCTGGGCTGGGAGATGGAGCAGGAGAGAGGGGGAAAAGGGGCACTGACTTCCTCCTCACCTGCCTGGGGCTCCTGGGGCATCTTCCTCTTCCTCACAGCCTCCTCCTTCATCTAGTGAAGGTTTCAGGATGGGAAATCCTGCTTTGGGAGG
The DNA here is from genome assembly GCF_051311805.1 of Agelaius phoeniceus. Taxonomy (NCBI): domain Eukaryota; kingdom Metazoa; phylum Chordata; class Aves; order Passeriformes; family Icteridae; genus Agelaius; species Agelaius phoeniceus. The sequence continues at coordinate 231,030 of NW_027509874.1, forward strand.
AAAACAAGGGATGAGCACACTAAATTTTATACTGGATTGAAGGCAAACCTGGGCGAGAGTCTAAGCCAGAATTACAATTTAATAAGAAAATTTAGATCACGGCAATGATACAGAAATACTGCCTTAAACTGACAGAGTCAGGATATAACCTGACACCCTGTTGCTCAGGGTGGTGGCAGCAGTCCCATTAAATGGTGGCTGCAGTCCTGCAGGAGTGATGAACGTGATTCTGTCCCAGCAGTGATCCTGTAGAAGGGTCTGGTCTTCCTCTGAAGGTCCAGGGGTGGTTCTGGAGCTCTTGTCCTCTGGGAATCCAGTAGGCAAGCTGCTCCTGGTGTTGCAAGGCTCAGCTTATATCCAGGTAGGAATGCTTGGATCCTCCCCCTGGGCGGAGCATCCCACAATGGGATGTTGAAATTTTATCAGTCCTGCAGTGACAGTCAATGGCCCATTCACAGAAGATATCTCCCCTGGAGGGCGTTATCAGGGCTGAGTCATGGAAGAGATAAAGAACACTGCCCCACCTGTTTATAGCAGTTGATGAAGATGGGGATTGAAAACATGCATTTGGTTCCATCTTACACTGCAACCTGAAACAGTGGGGGAATCCCTGCTCAGGGGGTGAACACCACCCCCCTTACCCAAACTGGCTCAGGTGTAAAACCCCCACCCTTGGAAAGCCACACACACAGGGGACAATGTCACACTTGCCCTGCCCCAGGGGAGGTCTCTGTCCCTGTCACTCCCTTGCTCTCCCCCCCTTTTCTCTTTCTTTCCAACTCTCTCTCTATCTCACATTTACTGTTCAATAAAATCCACGTAGGATTTGGTCTTGTTAGCGCCTTAATTTGGACAGAGGCATCTCTCTAACAATTTTCTTAACCAGATTGCAAAATTCTTTTGGCACAGTGAGTTCAGGGCACTGTTCTTTGACCCCAGGTGCTTTTGACAACAGCATGGTTCCCTCCTCTGAGGAGGTTGTGGTTCTCTCTGAAGAAACTCTTGGAAACTCTGATGCAGCTTCCTCTGAGCGACCTATGGCAGAACTGATGAGGAAAACCGCTGTTGTTGGCCTGGAGTGTAAAGAAAATATTTTGTTGTCCTTCCTTGAAAAGTTTGTTAAAATCACTGGAGGAAAGCGAGCAAATGCTACCAGTGACACTGGCAAGGTTCATTCACCCCATGGTGTAGAACACAAGGCTGCTAAAAGTGCTACAAGAAGGCCAGCTCAAGTAGCTAAATTCCCAAATAACTCCTGAATTCCCAGGCTTGGGTTCTTTGCCAAATATGAGAATCATTATTCTCTTCATCTCTGTCACCTTTGTGACAGCTACTAAACGCTTCCCCTTCCTTTCAATAATATCTCTATTGGGCTGAATTTGCACTTTTCTTCAATTGGAACCTGCCAGCAGCTGAGCTGGAGCTGTGCAGGAACCAATGAAACTTGGAATTGCCACAGAATTGCTTCTATTGTCAGCCAGTGCTGTGGCGGCCGTGGGGCAGAGGGGTGGGAAAGGGGGGTCCGGGGTGGGAATGGAGGAAATGCCAGGGCCGGGTGCTGAGCACAGGGCTGAGCACACAGAGATGGTTTCGTTCTTGCTGAGCTCACACTGAACCAAGGCCTGTCCTGCCCCTCATTCAGCCACTCTGGGGAGGGGCTGAGGGTGTGGGGGAGGTTGGGAGGGGACACAGCAAGGACAGGAGATCCCAGCTGACCCCAGGGATACCCCAGACCATAGGACATCATGATCAGTGTATGAAGTGTGGGGAACAAGGAGGAAGGGGGGACATATAAAGTGAGGGTTTTTGTCTTTCCAGGCAACACTTAGGCCGGATGGGGCCCTGTTTCACCAGTGGGCAGGGCCAGCACCAAAGATACAGAAACCAACTTAACTTAAGGAACAGTGTAATTTAGATAGCGCAAATTTGCAAAAAAATTACAGAAGTATTAGATTGGCAAAGCAAATAATCATTAGTCAATAATTCCAAAAGAGAAGATATTGAAATGAGTATCACACAACTGCCCATTTCTGGCTGCAAGCTCTGGAGATTCTATCTCTGCCTTCAATCAGGGTTGCATTCCATAACAAGTCCTGGTACCAAATCCTGCTTTCCAAGGCTGGAACAGTGTCTCAGGTTTAGCTGGGTGTGTATTCAATTACCCTCTGTTAAAGGTGGGGCAATTATCATCTGTTAATTGAGCAGTTTACTTAATCTCTTCCACATGGAATCCTCCCTCCAGGGAGATATCTTCTGTTAATGGGCCATTGAGTGTCACTGATAAAAATTCCATCATCCCATTGTGAGAAGCTCCGCCCAGAGGGAGGAGCCAAGCATTCCTACCTGGATATAATCTGAGGATGTGAACAGGAGTCTGCCTTCTCCCACAGGATTCCCAGAAGAGCAGCTGTCAGCTCCACGGGATCCCATTGGAAGACCAGGCCGATCGGCACCACCACTGGACCTTCAGAGGAAAACTGTACCCTTCTACAGGATCACTGCTCCAACAGAACCACACCTGTCACTGCAGGAGCACTGCAGCCACCATTTAACAGGAGTGCTACCAACACTCTGACCCACAGGGTGTCAGGCCATATTCTGACTCTGTAAGTAATTTTTTAGTCCTACTGCATTTCTATTTTTAATTTTTCCACTGAAGAACTGTTATTCCTATTCCCATAGATTTTGCTTGACAGCCTCTTATTTTGAAAATTATAATTCCAAGTGAAGGGATTAACATTTTCCAATTTAAGGGAGTCTCCTGCCCTCCTTAGCAGACACCTGTCTTTTCAAACTGACACAATGCCCTGGGACAGCCAGGCAGGTGAGGAGGAAGTCAGTGCCCCTTTCCCCCTCTCTCCCGCTCCATCTCCATGCCCAGCACAGCCCCCAGCTGCAGGACAACCCTGCTGCCAACCCCGTCCTGCCAGGGATGCTCTGGGGGGATCTCCTTCCCCTTCCCTCTGGCACGGAGGCAAATCCCATCCTCTCCTTGTCCTTTCTCCCCCAGACAAGGAGCTGAGGATGGAGACCAGGGAGGACAAATCCCCACAGCAGAACCTCGTGCAAGAGGCAGTTTTGAGTGACTCCAGGGCGGAGGAATCCAACAGGGAGGAAAATCCCCAGAGATCCCAGAGGAGGAGGGGCTCTAAACCCAGCTCAGGGGGCTCTGAGGAGGAAAGACCCACCCTGAGCCAGGCAGGTGGACAGAGCTTCAGCCAGAGCTCAGAGCTGGTGGTCCATGAGCAGCTTCATGATGGGGAGAAGCCCTACAAGTGCTTGGAGTGTGGGAAGAGCTTCAGCAAGAGCAGCACCCTGATCCGCCACCAGATGATCCACACTGGGGAATGGGCCTACGAGTGTGGGGAGTGTGGGAAGGGCTTCAGCTGCAGCTCTGCCCTCATCAGGCACCAACACATCCACACTGGGGAGAGGCCCTATGAGTGTCCCCAGTGTCAGAAGAGGTTTCAGACCAGCTCCAGTCTCCTCCTGCATGAGCGGATTCACATGGATGAGAGGCCCTTCCGCTGCCCAGAGTGCGGGAAGGGCTTCAAGCACAACTCCCACCTCATCACCCACCGGCGCATCCACACTGGGGAGAGGCCCTACGAGTGTCCCAAGTGTCAGAAGAGGTTTCAGACCAGCTCCAGTCTCCTCCTGCATGAGCGGATTCACACCCAGGAGAGGCCCTTCCGCTGCCCCAACTGTGGGAAGGGCTTCAAGTACAACTCCCACCTCATCAGGCACCAGCGCATCCACACTGGGGAGAGGCCCTACGAGTGTTCCCAGTGTGGGAAGAGCTTCACCCAGAGCTCTAACTTGACCAGACACCAATGGAATCACCAGTAAGGGAAGCCTTGCAAATGCCCCAAGTGCAGGAAGAGCTTCGTGCACTACTCCAGTTTCATCCCCTATGGGAGGACCCATGTTGGTCAGAGCCCTGGTGACCCACATTCCTGGTGATCCATGTT